>NC_073227.2:83240378-83543409 GCF_029281585.2 Gorilla gorilla gorilla | reverse complement strand
ATATTTGGTGACATTTGATATTTTATGTACAGTATATAATACATATTTGTTGAAATTTGATATTTTATGTATAGTATATAATATATTTCTGGTGAAATTTTATATTTTATGTACAGTATATAATATATATTTGGTGTACTTTCATATTTTATGTACAGTATATAATATATATTTGGTGAAATTTCATATTTTCTATACAGTATATAATATATATTTGTTGAAATTTGATATTTTATGTACAGTATATAATATATATTTTTTGAAATTTTATATTTTATGTACAGTATATAATATATATTTGGTGTACTTTCATATTTTATGTACAGTATCTAGTATATATTTGGTGACATTTGATATTTTATGTACAGTGTATAATATATATTTGTTGAAATTTTATATTTTATGTACAGTACATAATACATATTTGGTGTACTTTCATATTTAATGTACAGTATATAGTATATATTTGGTGACATTTGATATTTTATATACAGTATATTATATATATTTGTTGAAATTTGATATTTTATGTACAGTATATAATATACATTTGGTGTACTTTCATATTTTAAGTGCTGTATATAGTACATATTTGGTGTCATTTGATATTTTATGTACAGTATATAATATATATTTGTTGAAATTTGATATTTTATGTATAGTATGTAATATATATTTGGTGAAATTTTATATATTATGTACAGTATATAATATATATTTGGTGTACTTTCATATTTTATGTACAGTATATAATATATATTTGGTGAAATTTGATATTTTGTATACAGTATATAATATATATTTGTTGAAATTTGATAATTTATGTAAAGTATATAATATATAATTGGTGAAATTTTATATTTTATGTACAGTACATAATATATATTTGGTGTACTTTCTTATTTTATGTACAGTATATAATATATATTTGCTGAAATTTGATATTTTGTATACAGTATATAATATATATTTGTTGAAATTTGATATTTTATGTACAGTATATAATATATACTTTTTGAAATTTTATATTTTATGTACAGTATATAATATATATTTGGTGTACTTTCATATTTTGTGTACAGTATATAGTATATATTTGGTGACTTTTGACATTTTATATACAGTATACAATATATATTTGTTGAAATTTGATATCTTATGTACAGTATATAATATATATTTTTTGAAATTTTACATTTTATGTACAGTATATAATATATATTTGGTGTACTTTCATATTTTATGTACAGTATATAGTATATATTTGATGACATTTGATATTTTATGTACAGTGTATAATATATATTTGGTGAAATGTTATATTTTATGTACAGTATATGATATATATTTGGTGTACTTTCATATTTTATGTACAGTATATAGTATATATTTGGTGACATTTGATATTTTATGTACAGTGTATAATATATATTTGGTGAAATTTTATATTTTATGTACACTATATAATATAAATTTGGTGTACTTTCATATTTAATGTACAGTATATAGTGTTTATTTGGCGACATTTGATATTTGATATACAGTACATAATATATATTTGATGAAATTTGATATTTTTTGTACAGTATATAATATATATTTTTTGAAATTTTATATTTTATGTACAGTATATAATATATATTTGGTGTACTTTCATATTTTATGTACAGTACATAGTATATATTTGGTGACATTTGATATTTTATGTACAGTGTATAATATATATTTGGTGAAATTTTATATTTTATGTACAGTATATAATATATATTTGGTGTACTTTCATATTTTATGTACAGTATATAGTATATATTTGGTGACATTTGATATTTTATGTACAGTGTATAATATATATTTGGTGAAATTTTATATTTTATGTACAGTATATAATATATATTTGTTGTACTTTCATATTTAATGTACAGTATATAGCATATATTTGGTGACATTTGATATTTTATACACAGTATATAATATATATTTGTTGAAATTTGATATTTTATGTACAGTATATAATATATATTTGTTGAAATTTGATATTTTATGTACAGTATATAATACATATTTGTTGAAATTTGATATTTTATGTACAGTATATAATATATATTTGGTGAAATTTTATATTTTATATACAGTATATAATATATATTTTGTGTACTTTCATATTTTATGTACAGTATATATTATATATTTGGTGACATTTGATATTTTATGTACAGTGTATAATATATATTTGGTGAAATTTTATATTTTATGTACAGTACATAATATATATTTGGTGTACTTTCATATTTAATGTACAGTATATATTATATATTTGGTGACATTTGATATTTTATATACAGTATATTATATATATTTGTTGAAATTTGATATTTTATGTACAGTATATAATATACATTTGTTGTACTTTCATATTTTATGTGCTGTATATAGTATATATTTGGTGTCATTTGATATTTTATGTACAGTATATAATATATATTTGTTGAAATTTGATATTTTATGTATAGTATGTAATATATATTTGGTGAAATTTTATATTTTATGTACAGTATATAATATATATTTGGTGTAGTTTCATATTTTATGTACAGTATATAGTATATATTTGGTGACATTTGATATTTTATATACAATATATAATATATATTTGTTGAAATTTGAAATTTTATGTACAGTATATAATTTATATTTGGTGAAATTTGATATTTTATGTACAGTATATAATGTATATTTGGTGTACTTTCATATTTAATGTACAGTATACAATATATATTTGGTGACATTTCATATTTTATATACAGTATATAATATATATTTTTTGAAATTTGATATTTTATGTACAGTATATAATATATATTTGGTGTACTTTCATATTTTATGTACAGTATATAGTATATATTTGATGACATTTGATATTTTATGTACAGTGTATAATATATATTTGGTGAAATTTTATATTTTATGTACAGTATATGATATATATTTGGTGTACTTTCATATTTTATGTACAGTATATAGTATATATTTGGTGACATTTGATATTTTATGTACAGTGTATAATATATATTTGGTGAAATTTTATATTTTATGTACACTATATAATATAAATTTGGTGTACTTTCATATTTAATGTACAGTATATAGTGTTTATTTGGCGACATTTGATATTTGATATACAGTACATAATATATATTTGATGAAATTTGATATTTTTTTTACAGTATATAATATATATTTTTTGAAATTTTATATTTTATGTACAGTATATAATATATATTTGGTGTACTTTCATATTTTATGTACAGTACATAGTATATATTTGGTGACATTTGATATTTTATGTACAGTGTATAATATATATTTGGTGAAATTTTATATTTTATGTACAGTATATAATATATATTTGGTGTACTTTCATATTTTATGTACAGTATATAGTATATATTTGGTGACATTTGATATTTTATGTACAGTATATAATATATATTTGTTGAAATTTGATATTTTATGTACAGTATATAATATATATTTGTTGAAATTTGATATTTTATGTACAGTATATAATACATATTTGGTGAAATTTTATATTTTATGTACAGTATATAATATATATTTTGTGTACTTTCATATTTTATCTACAGTATATAGCAAATATTTGGTGACATTTGATATTTTATGTACAGTATATAATACATATTTGTTGAAATTTGATATTTTATGTATAGTATATAATATATTTTTGGAGAAATTTTATATTTTATGTACAGTATATAATATATATTTGGTGTACTTTCATATTTTATGTACAGTATATAATATATATTTGGTGAAATTTGATATTTTCTATACAGTATATAATATATATTTGTTGAAATTTGATATTTTATGTACAGTATATAATATATATTTTTTGAAATTTTATATTTTATGTACAGTATATAATATATATTTGGTGTACTTTCATATTTTATGTACAGTATATAGTATATATTTGGTGACCTTTGATATTTTATGTACAGTGTATAATATATATTTGGTGAAATTTTATATTTTATGTACCGTACATAATATATATTTGGTGTACTTTCATATTTAATGTACAGTATATATTATATATTTGGTGACATTTGATATTTTATATACAGTATATTATATATATTTGTTGAAATTTGATATTTTATGTACAGTATATAATATACATTTGTTGTACTTTCATATTTTATGTGCTGTATATAGTATATATTTGGTGTCATTTGATATTTTATGTACAGTATATAATATATATTTGTTGAAATTTGATATTTTATGTATAGTATGTAATATATATTTGGTGAAATTTTATATTTTATGTACAGTATATAATATATATTTGGTGTACTTTCATATTTTATGTACAGTATATAGTGTATATTTGGTGACATTTGATATTTTATATACAATAAATAAGATATGTTTCTTGAAATTTGATATTTTGTACAGTATATACTATATATTTGGTGAAATTTGACATTATAGGTACAGTATATAATATATGTTTGGTGAAATTTGATATTTTATATACAGTATATAATATATACTTGGTGAAATTTGATATTTTATGTACAGTATATAATATATATTTTTTGAAATTTTATATTTTATGTACAGTATATAATATATATTTGGTGTACTTTCATATTTTATGTACAGTATATAGTATATATTTGGTGACCTTTGATATTTTATGTACAGTGTATAATATATATTTGGTGAAATTTTATATTTTATGTACAGTATATAATATATATTTGGTGTACTTTCATATTTTATGTACAGTATATAGTATATATTTGGTGACATTTGATATTTTATATACAATATATAATATATATTTGTTGAAATTTGAAATTTTATGTACAGTATATAATTTATATTTGGTGAAATTTGATATTTTATGTACAGTATATAATGTATATTTGGTGTACTTTCATATTTAATGTACAGTATATAGTATATATTTGGTGACATTTCATATTTTATATACAGTATATAATATATATTTTTTGAAATTTTATATTTTATGTACAGTATATAATATATATTTGGTGTACTTTCATATTTTATGTACAGTATATAGTATATATTTGATGACATTTGATATTTTATGTACAGTGTATAATATATATTTGGTGAAATTTTATATTTTATGTACAGTATATGATGTATATTTGGTGTACTTTCATATTTTATGTACAGTATATAGTATATATTTGGTGACATTTGATATTTTATGTACAGTGTATAATATATATTTGGTGAAATTTTATATTTTATGTACACTATATAATATAAATTTGGTGTACTTTCATATTTAATGTACAGTATATAGTGTATATTTGGCGACATTTGATATTTGATATACAGTACATAATATATATTTGTTGAAATTTGATATTTTTTGTACAGTATATAATATATATTTTTTGAAATTTTATATTTTATGTACAGTATATAATATATATTTGGTGTACTTTCATATTTTATGTACAGTACATAGTATATATTTGGTGACATTTGATATTTTATGTACAGTGTATAATATATATTTGGTGAAATTTTATATTTTATGTACAGTATATAATATATATTTGGTGTACTTTCATATTTTATGTACAGTATATAGTATATATTTGGTGACATTTGATATTTTATGTACAGTGTATAATATATATTTGGTGAAATTTTATATTTTATGTACAGTATATAGTATATATTTGGTGTACTTTCATGTTTAATGTACAGTATATAGTATATATTTGGTGACATTTGATATTTTATACACAGTATATAATATATATTTGTTGAAATTTGATATTTTATGTACAGTATATAATATACATTTGGTGAAATTTTATATTTTATGTACAGTATATAATATATATTTGGTGTACTTTCATATTTTATGTACAGTATAGAGTATATATTTGGTGACATTTGATATTTTATGTACAGTATATAATATATATTTGTTGAAATTTGATATTTTATGTGCAGTATATAATATATATTTGTTGAAATTTGATATTTTATGTACAGTATATAATACATATTTGTTGAAATTTGATATTTTATGTACAGTATATAATATATATTTGGTGAAATTTTATATTTTATGTACAGTATATAATATATATTTGGTGTACTTTCATATTTTATGTACAGTATATAGCATATATTTGGTGACATTTGATATTTTATGTACAGTATATAATACATATCTGTTGAAATTTGATATTTTATGTATAGTATATAATATATTTTTGGTGAAATTTTATATTTTATGTACAGTATATAATATATATTTGGTGTACTTTCATATTTTATGTACAGTATATAATATATATTTGGTAAAATTTCATATTTTCTATACAGTATATAATATATATTTGTTGAAATTTGATATTTTATGTACAGAATATAATATATATTTTTTGAAATTTTATATTTTATGTACAGTATATAATATATATTTGGTGTACTTTCATATTTTATGTACAGTATATAGTATATATTTGATGACATTTGATATTTTATGTACAGTGTATAATATATATTTGGTGAAATGTTATATTTTATGTACAGTATATGATATATATTTGGTGTACTTTCATATTTTATGTACAGTATATAGTATATATTTGGTGACATTTGATATTTTATGTACAGTGTATAATATATATTTGGTGAAATTTTATATTTTATGTACACTATATAATATAAATTTGGTGTACTTTCATATTTAATGTACAGTATATAGTGTTTATTTGGCGACATTTGATATTTGATATACAGTACATAATATATATTTGATGAAATTTGATATTTTTTGTACAGTATATAATATATATTTTTTGAAATTTTATATTTTATGTACAGTATATAATATATATTTGGTGTACTTTCATATTTTATGTACAGTACATAGTATATATTTGGTGACATTTGATATTTTATGTACAGTGTATAATATATATTTGGTGAAATTTTATATTTTATGTACAGTATATAATATATATTTGGTGTACTTTCATATTTTATGTACAGTATATAGTATATATTTGGTGACATTTGATATTTTATGTACAGTGTATAATATATATTTGGTGAAATTTTATATTTTATGTACAGTATATAATATATATTTGTTGTACTTTCATATTTAGTGTACATTATATAGCATATATTTGGTGACATTTGATATTTTATACACAGTATATAATATATATTTGTTGAAATTTGATATTTTATGTACAGTATATAATATATATTTGGTGAAATTTTATATTTTATGTACAGTATATAATATATATTTGGTGTACTTTCATATTTTATGTACAGTATAGAGTATATATTTGGTGACATTTGATATTTTATGTACAGTATATAATATATATTTGTTGAAATTTGATATTTAATGTACATTATATAGTATATATTTGTTGAAATTTGATATTTTATGTACAGTATATAATACATATTTGTTGAAATTTGATATTTTATGTACAGTATATAATATATATTTGGTGAAATTTTATATTTTATATACAGTATATAATATATATTTTGTGTACTTTCATATTTTATGTACAGTATATAGCATATATTTGGTGACATTTGATATTTTATGTACAGTATATAATACATATTTGTTGAAATTTGATATTTTATGTATAGTATATAATATATTTTTGGAGAAATTTTATATTTTATGTACAGTATATAATATATATTTGGTGTACTTTCATATTTTATGTACAGTATATACTATATATTTGGTGAAATTTGATATTTTCTATACAGTATATAATATATATTTGTTGAAATTTGATATTTTATGTACAGTATATAATATATATTTTTTGAAATTTTATATTTTATGTACAGTATATAATATATATTTGGTGTACTTTCATATTTTATGTACAGTATATAGTATATATTTGGTGACATTTGATATTTTATGTACAGTGTATAATATATATTTGGTGAAATTTTATATTTTATGTACAGTACATAATATATATTTGGTGTACTTTCATATTTAATGTACAGTATATATTATATATTTGGTGACATTTGATATTTTATATACAGTATATTATATATATTTGTTGAAATTTGATATTTTATGTACAGTATATAATATACATTTGTTGTACTTTCATATTTTATGTGCTGTATATAGTATATATTTGGTGTCATTTGATATTTTATGTACAGTATATAATATATATTTGTTGAAATTTGATATTTTATGTATAGTATGTAATATATATTTGGTGAAATTTTATATTTTATGTACAGTATATAATATATATTTGGTGTACTTTCATATTTTATGTACAGTATATAGTGTGTATTTGTTGACATTTGATATTTTGTATACAATAAATAAGATATGTTTCTTGAAATTTGATATTTTATGTACAGTATATACTATATATTTGGTGAAATTTGACATTATAGGTACAGTATATAATATATGTTTGGTGAAATTTGATATTTTATATACAGTATATAATATATACTTGGTGAAATTTGATATCTTATGTACAGTATATAATATATATTTTTTGAAATTTTACATTTTATGTACAGTATATAATATATATTTGGTGTACTTTCATATTTTATGTACAGTATATAGTATATATTTGATGACTTGATATTTTATGTACAGTGTATAATATATATTTGGTGAAATGTTATATTTTATGTACAGTATATGATATATATTTGGTGTACTTTCATATTTTATGTACAGTATATAGTATATATTTGGTGACATTTGATATTTTATGTACAGTGTATAATATATATTTGGTGAAATTTTATATTTTATGTACACTATATAATATAAATTTGGTGTACTTTCATATTTAATGTACAGTATATATTGTTTATTTGGCGACATTTGATATTTGATATACAGTACATAATATATATTTGATGAAATTTGATATTTTTTGTACAGTATATAATATATATTTTTTGAAATTTTATATTTTATGTACAGTATATAATATATATTTGGTGTACTTTCATATTTTATGTACAGTACATAGTATATATTTGGTGACATTTGATATTTTATGTACAGTGTATAATATATATTTGGTGAAATTTTATATTTTATGTACAGTATATAATATATATTTGGTGTACTTTCATATTTTATGTACAGTATATAGTATATATTTGGTGAAATTTGATATTTTATGTACAGTGTATAATATATATTTGGTGAAATTTTATATTTTATGTACAGTATATAGTATATATTTGGTGTACTTTCATGTTTAATGTACAGTATATAGTATATATTTGGTGACATTTGATATTTTATACACAGTATATAATATATATTTGTTGAAATTTGATATTTTATGTACAGTATATAATATACATTTGGTGAAATTTTATATTTTATGTACAGTTTATAATATATATTTGGTGTACTTTCATATTTTATGTACAGTATAGAGTATATATTTGGTGACATTTGATATTTTATGTACAGTATATAATATATATTTGTTGAAATTTGATATTTTATGTGCAGTATATAATATATATTTGTTGAAATTTGATATTTTATGTACAGTATATAATACATATTTGTTGAAATTTGATATTTTATGTACAGTATATAAGATATATTTGGTGAAATTTTATATTTTATGTACAGTATATAATATATATTTGGTGTACTTTCATATTTTATGTACAGTATATAGCATATATTTGGTGACATTTGATATTTTATGTACAGTATATAATACGTATTTGTTGAAATTTGATATTTTATGTATAGTATATAATATATTTTTGGTGAAATTTTATATTTTATGTACAGTATATAATATATATTTGGTGTACTTTCATATTTTATGTACAGTATATAATATATATTTGGTGAAATTTCATATTTTCTATACAGTATATAATATATATTTGTTGAAATTTGATATTTTATGTACAGAATATAATATATATTTTTTGAAATTTTATATTTTATGTACAGTATATAATATATATTTGGTGTACTTTCATATTTTATGTACAGTATATAGTATATATTTGATGACATTTGATATTTTATGTACAGTGTATAATATATATTTGGTGAAATGTTATATTTTATGTACAGTATATGATATATATTTGGTGTACTTTCATATTTTATGTACAGTATATAGTATATATTTGGTGACATTTGATATTTTATGTACAGTGTATAATATATATTTGGTGAAATTTTATATTTTATGTACACTATATAATATAAATTTGGTGTACTTTCATATTTAATGTACAGTATATAGTGTTTATTTGGCGACATTTGATATTTGATATACAGTACATAATATATATTTGATGAAATTTGATATTTTTTGTACAGTATATAATATATATTTTTTGAAATTTTATATTTTATGTACAGTATATAATATATATTTGGTGTACTTTCATATTTTATGTACAGTACATAGTATATATTTGGTGACATTTGATATTTTATGTACAGTGTATAATATATATTTGGTGAAATTTTATATTTTATGTACAGTATATAATATATATTTGGTGTACTTTCATATTTTATGTACAGTATATAGTATATATTTGGTGACATTTGATATTTTATGTACAGTGTATAATATATATTTGGTGAAATTTTATATTTTATGTACAGTATATAATATATATTTGTTGTACTTTCATATTTAATGTACAGTATATAGCATATATTTGGTGACATTTGATATTTTATACACAGTATATAATATATATTTGTTGAAATTTGATATTTTATGTACAGTATATAATATATATTTGGTGAAATTTTATATTTTATGTACAGTATATAATATATATTTGGTGTACTTTCATATTTTATGTACAGTATAGAGTATATATTTGGTGACATTTGATATTTTATGTACAGTATATAATATATATTTGTTGAAATTTGATATTTTATGTACAGTATATAATATATATTTGTTGAAATTTGATATTTTATGTACAGTATATAATACATATTTGTTGAAATTTGATATTTTATGTACAGTATATAATATATATTTGGTGAAATTTTATATTTTATATACAGTATATAATATATATTTTGTGTACTTTCATATTTTATGTACAGTATATAGCATATATTTGGTGACATTTGATATTTTATGTACAGTATATAATACATATTTGTTGAAATTTGATATTTTATGTATAGTATATAATATATTTTTGGAGAAATTTTATATTTTATGTACAGTATATAATATATATTTGGTGTACTTTCATATTTTATGTACAGTATATACTATATATTTGGTGAAATTTGATATTTTCTATACAGTATATAATATATATTTGTTGAAATTTGATATTTTATGTACAGTATATAATATATATTTTTTGAAATTTTATATTTTATGTACAGTATATAATATATATTTGGTGTACTTTCATATTTTATGTACAGTATATAGTATATATTTGGTGACATTTGATATTTTATGTACAGTGTATAATATATATTTGGTGAAATTTTATATTTTATGTACAGTACATAATATATATTTGGTGTACTTTCATATTTAATGTACAGTATATATTATATATTTGGTGACATTTGATATTTTATATACAATAAATAAGATATGTTTCTTGAAATTTGAGATTTTATGTACAGTATATACTATATATTTGGTGAAATTTTGTATTTTATGTACAGTATATAAGATATATTTTGTGTACTTTCATATTTTATGTACAGTATATAGTATATATTTGGTGACATTTGATATTTTATGTACAGTATATAATATATATGTTGAAATTTGATATTTTATGTATAGTATATAATATATATTTGGTGAAATTTCATATTTTATATACCGTATATAATATATATTTGGTGTACTTTCATATTTTATGTACAGTATATAGTATATATTTGGTGACATTTGATATTTTATGTACAGTGTATAATATATATTTGGTGAAATTTTATATTTTATGTACAGTATATAAGATATATTTTGTGTACTTTCATATTTTATGTACAGTATATAGTATATATTTGGTGACATTTGATATTTTATGTACAGTATATAATATATATGTTGAAATTTGATATTTTATGTATAGTATATAATATATGTTTGGTGAAATTTGATATTTTATATACAGTATATAAGATATATTTGGTGAAATTTTATATTTTATGTACAGTATATAATATATATTTTTTGAAATTTTATATTTTATGTACAGTATATAATATATATTTGGTGGACTTTCATATTTTATGTACAGTATATAGTATATATTTGGTGACCTTTGATATTTTATGTACAGTGAATAATATATATTTGGTGAAATTTTATATTTTATGTACAGTATATAATATATATTTGGTGTACTTTCATATTTTATGTACAGTATATAGTATATATTTGGTGACATTTGATATTTTATATACAATATATAATATATATTTGTTGAAATTTGATATTTTATGTAGAGTATATATTATATATTTGGTGAAATTTTATATTTTATGTACAGTATATAAAATATATTTGGTGTACTTTCATATTTTATGTACAGTATATAGTATATATTTGGTGACATTTGATATTTTATGTACAGTGTATAATATATATTTGGTGAAATTTTATATTTTAAGTACAGTATATAATATATATTTGGTGTACTTTCATGTTTAATGTACAGTATATAGTATATATTTGGTGACATTTGATATTTTATACACAGTATATAATATGTATTTGTTGAAATTTGATATTTTATGTACAGTATATAATATACATTTGGTGAAATTTTATATTTTATGTACAGTATATAATATATATTTGGTGTACTTTCATATTTTATGTACAGTATAGAGTATATATTTGGTGACATTTGATATTTTATGTACAGTATATAATATATATTTGTTGAAATTTGATATTTTATGTGCAGTATATAATATATATTTGTTGAAATTTGATATTTTATGTACAGTATATAATACATATTTGTTGAAATTTGATATTTTATGTACAGTATATAATATATATTTGGTGAAATTTTATATTTTATGTACAGTATATAATATATATTTGGTGTACTTTCATATTTTATGTACAGTATATAGCATATATTTGGTGACATTTGATATTTTATGTACAGTATATAATACATATTTGTTGAAATTTGATATTTTATGTATAGTATATAATATATTTTTGGTGAAATTTTATATTTTATGTACAGTATATGATATATATTTGGTGTACTTTCATATTTTATGTACAGTATATAGTATATATTTGGTGACATTTGATATTTTATATACAGTGTATAATATATATTTGGTGAAATTTTATATTTTATGTACACTATATAATATAAATTTGGTGTACTTTCATATTTAATGTACAGTATATAGTGTTTATTTGGCGACATTTGATATTTGATATACAGTACATAATATATATTTGATGAAATTTGATATTTTTTGTACAGTATATAATATATATTTTTTGAAATTTTATATTTTATGTACAGTATATAATATATATTTGGTGTACTTTCATATTTTATGTACAGTACATAGTATATATTTGGTGACATTTGATATTTTATGTACAGTGTATAATATATATTTGGTGAAATTTTATATTTTATGTACAGTATATAATATATATTTGGTGTAATTTCATATTTTATGTACAGTATATAGTATATATTTGGTGACATTTGATATTTTATGTACAGTGTATAATATATATTTGGTGAAATTTTATATTTTATGTACAGTATATAATATATATTTGTTGTACTTTCATATTTAATGTACAGTATATAGCATATATTTGGTGACATTTGATATTTTATACACAGTATATAATATATATTTGTTGAAATTTGATATTTTATGTACAGTATATAATATATATTTGGTGAAATTTTATATTTTATGTACAGTATATAATATATATTTGGTGTACTTTCATATTTTATGTACAGTATAGAGTATATATTTGGTGACATTTGATATTTTATGTACAGTATATAATATATATTTGTTGAAATTTGATATTTTATATACAGTATATAATATATATTTGCTGAAATTTGATATTTTATGTACAGTATATAATACATATTTGCTGAAATTTGATATTTTATGTACAGTATATAATATATATTTGGTGAAATTTTATATTTTATATACAGTATATAATATATATTTTGTGTACTTTCATATTTTATGTACAGTATATAGCATATATTTGGTGACATTTGATATTTTATGTACAGTATATAATACATATTTGTTGAAATTTGATATTTTATGTATAGTATATAATATATTTTTGGAGAAATTTTATATTTTATGTACAGTATATAATATATATTTGGTGTACTTTCATATTTTATGTACAGTATATACTATATATTTGGTGAAATTTGATATTTTCTATACAGTATATAATATATATTTGTTGAAATTTGATATTTTATGTACAGTATATAATATATATTTTTTGAAATTTTATATTTTATGTACAGTATATAATATATATTTGGTGTACTTTCATATTTTATGTACAGTATATAGTATATATTTGGTGACATTTGATATTTTATGTACAGTGTATAATATATATTTGGTGAAATTTTATATTTTATGTACAGTACATAATATATATTTGGTGTACTTTCATATTTAATGTACAGTATATATTATATATTTGGTGACATTTGATATTTTATATACAGTATATTATATATATTTGTTGAAATTTGATATTTTATGTACAGTATATAATATACATTTGTTGTACTTTCATATTTTATGTGCTGTATATAGTATATATTTGGTGTCATTTGATATTTTATGTACAGTATATACTATATATTTGTTGAAATTTGATATTTTATGTATAGTATGTAATATATATTTGTTGAAATTTTATATTTTATGTACAGTATATAATATATATTTGGTGTACTTTCATATTTTATGTACAGTATATAGTGTATATTTGGTGACATTTGATATTTTGTATACAATAAATAAGATATGTTTCTTGAAATTTGATATTTTATGTACAGTATATACTATATATTTGGTGAAATTTGACATTATAGGTACAGTATATAATATATGTTTGGTGAAATTTGATATTTTATATACAGTATATAATATATACTTGGTGAAATTTGATATCTTATGTACAGTATATAATATATATTTTTTGAAATTTTACATTTTATGTACAGTATATAATATATATTTGGTGTACTTTCATATTTTATGTACAGTATATAGTATATATTTGATGACTTTTGATATTTTATGTACAGTGTATAATATATATTTGGTGAAATGTTATATTTTATGTACAGTATATGATATATATTTGGTGTACTTTCATATTTTATGTACAGTATATAGTATATATTTGGTGACATTTGATATTTTATGTACAGTGTATAATATATATTTGGTGAAATTTTATATTTTATGTACACTATATAATATAAATTTGGTGTACTTTCATATTTAATGTACAGTATATATTGTTTATTTGGCGACATTTGATATTTGATATACAGTACATAATATATATTTGATGAAATTTGATATTTTTTGTACAGTATATAATATATATTTTTTGAAATTTTATATTTTATGTACAGTATATAATATATATTTGGTGTACTTTCATATTTTATGTACAGTACATAGTATATATTTGGTGACATTTGATATTTTATGTACAGTGTATAATATATATTTGGTGAAATTTTATATTTTATGTACAGTATATAATATATATTTGGTGTACTTTCATATTTTATGTACAGTATATAGTATATATTTGGTGACATTTGATATTTTATGTACAGTGTATAATATATATTTGGTGAAATTTTATATTTTATGTACAGTATATAGTATATATTTGGTGTACTTTCATGTTTAATGTACAGTATATAGTATATATTTGGTGACATTTGATATTTTATACACAGTATATAATATATATTTGTTGAAATTTGATATTTTATGTACAGTATATAATATACATTTGGTGAAATTTTATATTTTATGTACAGTATATAATATATATTTGGTGTACTTTCATATTTTATGTACAGTATAGAGTATATATTTGGTGACATTTGATATTTTATGTACAGTATATAATATATATTTGTTGAAATTTGATATTTTATGTGCAGTATATAATATATATTTGTTGAAATTTGATATTTTATGTACAGTATATAATACATATTTGTTGAAATTTGATATTTTATGTACAGTATATAATATATATTTGGTGAAATTTTATATTTTATGTACAGTATATAATATATATTTGGTGTACTTTCATATTTTATGTACAGTATATAGCATATATTTGGTGACATTTGATATTTTATGTACAGTATATAATACATATCTGTTGAAATTTGATATTTTATGTATAGTATATAATATATTTTTGGTGAAATTTTATATTTTATGTACAGTATATAATATATATTTGGTGTACTTTCATATTTTATGTACAGTATATAATATATATTTGGTGAAATTTCATATTTTCTATACAGTATATAATATATATTTGTTGAAATTTGATATTTTATGTACAGAATATAATATATATTTTTTGAAATTTTATATTTTATGTACAGTATATAATATATATTTGGTGTACTTTCATATTTTATGTACAGTATATAGTATATATTTGATGACATTTGATATTTTATGTACAGTGTATAATATATATTTGGTGAAATGTTATATTTTATGTACAGTATATGATATATATTTGGTGTACTTTCATATTTTATGTACAGTATATAGTATATATTTGGTGACATTTGATATTTTATGTACAGTGTATAATATATATTTGGTGAAATTTTATATTTTATGTACACTATATAATATAAATTTGGTGTACTTTCATATTTAATGTACAGTATATAGTGTTTATTTGGCGACATTTGATATTTGATATACAGTACATAATATATATTTGATGAAATTTGATATTTTTTGTACAGTATATAATATATATTTTTTGAAATTTTATATTTTATGTACAGTATATAATATATATTTGGTGTACTTTCATATTTTATGTACAGTACATAGTATATATTTGGTGACATTTGATATTTTATGTACAGTGTATAATATATATTTGGTGAAATTTTATATTTTATGTACAGTATATAATATATATTTGGTGTACTTTCATATTTTATGTACAGTATATAGTATATATTTGGTGACATTTGATATTTTATGTACAGTGTATAATATATATTTGGTGAAATTTTATATTTTATGTACAGTATATAATATATATTTGTTGTACTTTCATATTTAGTGTACAGTATATAGCATATATTTGGTGACATTTGATATTTTATACACAGTATATAATATATATTTGTTGAAATTTGATATTTTATGTACAGTATATAATATATATTTGGTGAAATTTTATATTTTATGTACAGTATATAATATATATTTGGTGTACTTTCATATTTTATGTACAGTATAGAGTATATATTTGGTGACATTTGATATTTTATGTACAGTATATAATATATATTTGTTGAAATTTGATATTTAATGTACATTATATAATATATATTTGTTGAAATTTGATATTTTATGTACAGTATATAATACATATTTGTTGAAATTTGATATTTTATGTACAGTATATAATATATATTTGGTGAAATTTTATATTTTATATACAGTATATAATATATATTTTGTGTACTTTCATATTTTATGTACAGTATATAGCATATATTTGGTGACATTTGATATTTTATGTACAGTATATAATACATATTTGTTGAAATTTGATATTTTATGTATAGTATATAATATATTTTTGGAGAAATTTTATATTTTATGTACAGTATATAATATATATTTGGTGTACTTTCATATTTTATGTACAGTATATACTATATATTTGGTGAAATTTGATATTTTCTATACAGTATATAATATATATTTGTTGAAATTTGATATTTTATGTACAGTATATAATATATATTTTTTGAAATTTTATATTTTATGTACAGTATATAATATATATTTGGTGTACTTTCATATTTTATGTACAGTATATAGTATATATTTGGTGACATTTGATATTTTATGTACAGTGTATAATATATATTTGGTGAAATTTTATATTTTATGTACAGTACATAATATATATTTGGTGTACTTTCATATTTAATGTACAGTATATATTATATATTTGGTGACATTTGATATTTTATATACAGTATATTATATATATTTGTTGAAATTTGATATTTTATGTACAGTATATAATATACATTTGTTGTACTTTCATATTTTATGTGCTGTATATAGTATATATTTGGTGTCATTTGATATTTTATGTACAGTATATAATATATATTTGTTGAAATTTGATATTTTATGTATAGTATGTAATATATATTTGGTGAAATTTTATATTTTATGTACAGTATATAATATATATTTGGTGTACTTTCATATTTTATGTACAGTATATAGTGTATATTTGGTGAAATTTGATATTTTGTATACAATAAATAAGATATGTTTCTTGAAATTTGATATTTTATGTACAGTATATACTATATATTTGGTGAAATTTGACATTATAGGTACAGTATATAATATATGTTTGGTGAAATTTGATATTTTATATACAGTATATAATATATACTTGGTGAAATTTGATATCTTATGTACAGTATATAATATATATTTTTTGAAATTTTACATTTTATGTACAGTATATAATATATATTTGGTGTACTTTCATATTTTATGTACAGTATATAGTATATATTTGATGACTTGATATTTTATGTACAGTGTATAATATATATTTGGTGAAATGTTATATTTTATGTACAGTATATGATATATATTTGGTGTACTTTCATATTTTATGTACAGTATATAGTATATATTTGGTGACATTTGATATTTTATGTACAGTGTATAATATATATTTGGTGAAATTTTATATTTTATGTACACTATATAATATAAATTTGGTGTACTTTCATATTTAATGTACAGTATATATTGTTTATTTGGCGACATTTGATATTTGATATACAGTACATAATATATATTTGATGAAATTTGATATTTTTTGTACAGTATATAATATACATTTGGTGAAATTTTATATTTTATGTACAGTATATAATATATATTTGGTGTACTTTCATATTTTATGTACAGTATAGAGTATATATTTGGTGACATTTGATATTTTATGTACAGTATATAATATATATTTGTTGAAATTTGATATTTTATGTGCAGTATATAATATATATTTGTTGAAATTTGATATTTTATGTACAGTATATAATACATATTTGTTGAAATTTGATATTTTATGTACAGTATATAATACATATTTGTTGAAATTTGATATTTTATGTACAGTATATAATATATATTTGGTGAAATTTTATATTTTATGTACAGTATATAATATATATTTGGTGTACTTTCATATTTTATGTACAGTATATAGCATATATTTGGTGACATTTGATATTTTATGTACAGTATATAATACATATCTGTTGAAATTTGATATTTTATGTATAGTATATAATATATTTTTGGTGAAATTTTATATTTTATGTACAGTATATAATATATATTTGGTGTACTTTCATATTTTATGTACAGTATATAATATATATTTGGTGAAATTTCATATTTTCTATACAGTATATAATATATATTTGTTGAAATTTGATATTTTATGTACAGAATATAATATATATTTTTTGAAATTTTATATTTTATGTACAGTATATAATATATATTTGGTGTACTTTCATATTTTATGTACAGTATATAGTATATATTTGATGACATTTGATATTTTATGTACAGTGTATAATATATATTTGGTGAAATGTTATATTTTATGTACAGTATATGATATATATTTGGTGTACTTTCATATTTTATGTACAGTATATAGTATATATTTGGTGACATTTGATATTTTATGTACAGTGTATAATATATATTTGGTGAAATTTTATATTTTATGTACACTATATAATATAAATTTGGTGTACTTTCATATTTAATGTACAGTATATATTGTTTATTTGGCGACATTTGATATTTGATATACAGTACATAATATATATTTGATGAAATTTGATATTTTTTGTACAGTATATAATATACATTTGGTGAAATTTTATATTTTATGTACAGTATATAATATATATTTGGTGTACTTTCATATTTTATGTACAGTATAGAGTATATATTTGGTGACATTTGATATTTTATGTACAGTATATAATATATATTTGTTGAAATTTGATATTTTATGTGCAGTATATAATATATATTTGTTGAAATTTGATATTTTATGTACAGTATATAATACATATTTGTTGAAATTTGATATTTTATGTACAGTATATAATACATATTTGTTGAAATTTGATATTTTATGTACAGTATATAATATATATTTGGTGAAATTTTATATTTTATGTACAGTATATAATATATATTTGGTGTACTTTCATATTTTATGTACAGTATATAGCATATATTTGGTGACATTTGATATTTTATGTACAGTATATAATACATATCTGTTGAAATTTGATATTTTATGTATAGTATATAATATATTTTTGGTGAAATTTTATATTTTATGTACAGTATATAATATATATTTGGTGTACTTTCATATTTTATGTACAGTATATAATATATATTTGGTGAAATTTCATATTTTCTATACAGTATATAATATATATTTGTTGAAATTTGATATTTTATGTACAGAATATAATATATATTTTTTGAAATTTTATATTTTATGTACAGTATATAATATATATTTGGTGTACTTTCATATTTTATGTACAGTATATAGTATATATTTGATGACATTTGATATTTTATGTACAGTGTATAATATATATTTGGTGAAATGTTATATTTTATGTACAGTATATGATATATATTTGGTGTACTTTCATATTTTATGTACAGTATATAGTATATATTTGGTGACATTTGATATTTTATGTACAGTGTATAATATATATTTGGTGAAATTTTATATTTTATGTACACTATATAATATAAATTTGGTGTACTTTCATATTTAATGTACAGTATATAGTGTTTATTTGGCGACATTTGATATTTGATATACAGTACATAATATATATTTGATGAAATTTGATATTTTTTGTACAGTATATAATATATATTTTTTGAAATTTTATATTTTATGTACAGTATATAATATATATTTGGTGTACTTTCATATTTTATGTACAGTACATAGTATATATTTGGTGACATTTGATATTTTATGTACAGTGTATAATATATATTTGGTGAAATTTTATATTTTATGTACAGTATATAATATATATTTGGTGTACTTTCATATTTTATGTACAGTATATAGTATATATTTGGTGACATTTGATATTTTATGTACAGTATATAATATATATTTGGTGAAATTTTATATTTTATGTACAGTATATAATATATATTTGTTGTACTTTCATATTTAGTGTACAGTATATAGCATATATTTGGTGACATTTGATATTTTATACACAGTATATAATATATATTTGTTGAAATTTGATATTTTATGTACAGTATATAATATATATTTGGTGAAATTTTATATTTTATGTACAGTATATAATATATATTTGGTGTACTTTCATATTTTATGTACAGTATAGAGTATATATTTGGTGACATTTGATATTTTATGTACAGTATATAATATATATTTGTTGAAATTTGATATTTAATGTACATTATATAATATATATTTGTTGAAATTTGATATTTTATGTACAGTATATAATACATATTTGTTGAAATTTGATATTTTATGTACAGTATATAATATATATTTGGTGAAATTTTATATTTTATATACAGTATATAATATATATTTTGTGTACTTTCATATTTTATGTACAGTATATAGCATATATTTGGTGACATTTGATATTTTATGTACAGTATATAATACATATTTGTTGAAATTTGATATTTTATGTATAGTATATAATATATTTTTGGAGAAATTTTATATTTTATGTACAGTATATAATATATATTTGGTGTACTTTCATATTTTATGTACAGTATATACTATATATTTGGTGAAATTTGATATTTTCTATACAGTATATAATATATATTTGTTGAAATTTGATATTTTATGTACAGTATATAATATATATTTTTTGAAATTTTATATTTTATGTACAGTATATAATATATATTTGGTGTACTTTCATATTTTATGTACAGTATATAGTATATATTTGGTGACATTTGATATTTTATGTACAGTGTATAATATATATTTGGTGAAATTTTATATTTTATGTACAGTACATAATATATATTTGGTGTACTTTCATATTTAATGTACAGTATATATTATATATTTGGTGACATTTGATATTTTATATACAGTATATTATATATATTTGTTGAAATTTGATATTTTATGTACAGTATATAATATACATTTGTTGTACTTTCATATTTTATGTGCTGTATATAGTATATATTTGGTGTCATTTGATATTTTATGTACAGTATATAATATATATTTGTTGAAATTTGATATTTTATGTATAGTATGTAATATATATTTGGTGAAATTTTATATTTTATGTACAGTATATAATATATATTTGGTGTACTTTCATATTTTATGTACAGTATATAGTGTATATTTGGTGACATTTGATATTTTGTATACAATAAATAAGATATGTTTCTTGAAATTTGATATTTTATGTACAGTATATACTATATATTTGGTGAAATTTGACATTATAGGTACAGTATATAATATATGTTTGGTGAAATTTGATATTTTATATACAGTATATAATATATACTTGGTGAAATTTGATATCTTATGTACAGTATATAATATATATTTTTTGAAATTTTACATTTTATGTACAGTATATAATATATATTTGGTGTACTTTCATATTTTATGTACAGTATATAGTATATATTTGATGACTTGATATTTTATGTACAGTGTATAATATATATTTGGTGAAATGTTATATTTTATGTACAGTATATGATATATATTTGGTGTACTTTCATATTTTATGTACAGTATATAGTATATATTTGGTGACATTTGATATTTTATGTACAGTGTATAATATATATTTGGTGAAATTTTATATTTTATGTACACTATATAATATAAATTTGGTGTACTTTCATATTTAATGTACAGTATATATTGTTTATTTGGCGACATTTGATATTTGATATACAGTACATAATATATATTTGATGAAATTTGATATTTTTTGTACAGTATATAATATATATTTTTTGAAATTTTATATTTTATGTACAGTATATAATATATATTTGGTGTACTTTCATATTTTATGTACAGTACATAGTATATATTTGGTGACATTTGATATTTTATGTACAGTGTATAATATATATTTGGTGAAATTTTATATTTTATGTACAGTATATAATATATATTTGGTGTACTTTCATATTTTATGTACAGTATATAGTATATATTTGGTGAAATTTGATATTTTATGTACAGTGTATAATATATATTTGGTGAAATTTTATATTTTATGTACAGTATATAGTATATATTTGGTGTACTTTCATGTTTAATGTACAGTATATAGTATATATTTGGTGACATTTGATATTTTATACACAGTATATAATATATATTTGTTGAAATTTGATATTTTATGTACAGTATATAATATACATTTGGTGAAATTTTATATTTTATGTACAGTATATAATATATATTTGGTGTACTTTCATATTTTATGTACAGTATAGAGTATATATTTGGTGACATTTGATATTTTATGTACAGTATATAATATATATTTGTTGAAATTTGATATTTTATGTGCAGTATATAATATATATTTGTTGAAATTTGATATTTTATGTACAGTATATAATACATATTTGTTGAAATTTGATATTTTATGTACAGTATATAATATATATTTGGTGAAATTTTATATTTTATGTACAGTATATAATATATATTTGGTGTACTTTCATATTTTATGTACAGTATATAGCATATATTTGGTGACATTTGATATTTTATGTACAGTATATAATACGTATTTGTTGAAATTTGATATTTTATGTATAGTATATAATATATTTTTGGTGAAATTTTATATTTTATGTACAGTATATAATATATATTTGGTGTACTTTCATATTTTATGTACAGTATATAATATATATTTGGTGAAATTTCATATTTTCTATACAGTATATAATATATATTTGTTGAAATTTGATATTTTATGTACAGAATATAATATATATTTTTTGAAATTTTATATTTTATGTACAGTATATAATATATATTTGGTGTACTTTCATATTTTATGTACAGTATATAGTATATATTTGATGACATTTGATATTTTATGTACAGTGTATAATATATATTTGGTGAAATGTTATATTTTATGTACAGTATATGATATATATTTGGTGTACTTTCATATTTTATGTACAGTATATAGTATATATTTGGTGACATTTGATATTTTATGTACAGTGTATAATATATATTTGGTGAAATTTTATATTTTATGTACACTATATAATATAAATTTGGTGTACTTTCATATTTAATGTACAGTATATAGTGTTTATTTGGCGACATTTGATATTTGATATACAGTACATAATATATATTTGATGAAATTTGATATTTTTTGTACAGTATATAATATATATTTTTTGAAATTTTATATTTTATGTACAGTATATAATATATATTTGGTGTACTTTCATATTTTATGTACAGTACATAGTATATATTTGGTGACATTTGATATTTTATGTACAGTGTATAATATATATTTGGTGAAATTTTATATTTTATGTACAGTATATAATATATATTTGGTGTACTTTCATATTTTATGTACAGTATATAGTATATATTTGGTGACATTTGATATTTTATGTACAGTGTATAATATATATTTGGTGAAATTTTATATTTTATGTACAGTATATAATATATATTTGGTGTACTTTCATATTTAATGTACAGTATATAGCATATATTTGGTGACATTTGATATTTTATACACAGTATATAATATATATTTGTTGAAATTTGATATTTTATGTACAGTATATAATATATATTTGGTGAAATTTTATATTTTATGTACAGTATATAATATATATTTGGTGTACTTTCATATTTTATGTACAGTATAGAGTATATATTTGGTGACATTTGATATTTTATGTACAGTATATAATATATATTTGTTGAAATTTGATATTTTATGTACAGTATATAATATATATTTGTTGAAATTTGATATTTTATGTACAGTATATAATACATATTTGTTGAAATTTGATATTTTATGTACAGTATATAATATATATTTGGTGAAATTTTATATTTTATATACAGTATATAATATATATTTTGTGTACTTTCATATTTTATGTACAGTATATATTATATATTTGGTGACATTTGATATTTTATATACAATAAATAAGATATGTTTCTTGAAATTTGAGATTTTATGTACAGTATATACTATATATTTGGTGAAATTTTGTATTTTATGTACAGTATATAAGATATATTTTGTGTACTTTCATATTTTATGTACAGTATATAGTATATATTTGGTGACATTTGATATTTTATGTACAGTATATAATATATATGTTGAAATTTGATATTTTATGTATAGTATATAATATATATTTGGTGAAATTTCATATTTTATATACCGTATATAATATATATTTGGTGTACTTTCATATTTTATGTACAGTATATAGTATATATTTGGTGACATTTGATATTTTATGTACAGTGTATAATATATATTTGGTGAAATTTTATATTTTATGTACAGTATATAAGATATATTTTGTGTACTTTCATATTTTATGTACAGTATATAGTATATATTTGGTGACATTTGATATTTTATGTACAGTATATAATATATATGTTGAAATTTGATATTTTATGTATAGTATATAATATATGTTTGGTGAAATTTGATATTTTATATACAGTATATAAGATATATTTGGTGAAATTTTATATTTTATGTACAGTATATAATATATATTTTTTGAAATTTTATATTTTATGTACAGTATATAATATATATTTGGTGGACTTTCATATTTTATGTACAGTATATAGTATATATTTGGTGACCTTTGATATTTTATGTACAGTGAATAATATATATTTGGTGAAATTTTATATTTTATGTACAGTATATAATATATATTTGGTGTACTTTCATATTTTATGTACAGTATATAGTATATATTTGGTGACATTTGATATTTTATATACAATATATAATATATATTTGTTGAAATTTGATATTTTATGTAGAGTATATATTATATATTTGGTGAAATTTTATATTTTATGTACAGTATATAAAATATATTTGGTGTACTTTCATATTTTATGTACAGTATATAGTATATATTTGGTGACATTTGATATTTTATGTACAGTGTATAATATATATTTGGTGAAATTTTATATTTTAAGTACAGTATATAATATATATTTGGTGTACTTTCATATTTAATGTACAGTATATAGTATATATTTGGTGACATTTGATATTTTATACACAGTATATAATATATATTTGTTGAAATTTGATATTTTATGTACAGTATATAATATATATTTGGTGAAATTTTATATTTTATGTACAGTATATAATATATATTTGGTGTACTTTCATATTTTATGTACAGTATAGAGTATATATTTGGTGACATTTGATATTTTATGTACAGTATATAATATATATTTGTTGAAATTTGATATTTTATGTATAGTATATAATATATATTTGTTGAAATTTGATATTTTATGTACAGTATATAATATATATTTGTTGAAATTTGATATTTTATGTACAGTATATAATATATATTTGGTGAAATTTTATATTTTATGTACAGTATATAATATATATTTGGTGTACTTTCATATTTTATGTACAGTATATAGCATATATTTGGTGAAATTTGATATTTTGTATACAGTATATAATACATATTTGTTGAAATTTGATAATTTATGTAAAGTATATAATATATAATTGTTGAAATTTTATATTTTATGTACAGTACATAATATATATTTGGTGTACTTTCTTATTTTATGTACAGTATATAATATATATTTGCTGAAATTTGATATTTTGTATACAGTATATAATATATATTTGTTGAAATTTGATATTTTATGTACAGTATATAATATATACTTTTTGAAATTTTATATTTTATGTACGGTATATAATATATATTTGGTGTACTTTCATATTTTGTGTACAATATATAGTATATATTTGGTGACTTTTGACATTTTATATACAGTATACAATATATATTTGTTGAAATTTGATATCTTATGTACAGTATATAATATATATTTTTTGAAATTTTACATTTTATGTACAGTATATAATATATATTTCGTGTACTTTCATATTTTATGTACAGTATATAGTATATATTTGGTGACATTTGATATTTTATGTACAGTGTATAATATATATTTGGTGAAATTTTATATTTTATGTACAGTATATAATATATATTTGGTGTACTTTCATATTTTATGTACAGTACATAGTGTATATTTGGTGACATTTGATATTTTATATACAATAAATAAGATATGTTTCTTGAAATTTGATATTTTATGTACAGTATATACTATATATTTGGTGAAATTTGACATTATAGGTACAGTATAAAATATATGTTTGGTGAAATTTGATATTTTATATACAGTATATAATATATATTTGGTGAAATTTGATATTTTATGTACCGTATATAATATATATTTTTTGAAATTTTATATTTTATGTACAGTATATAATATATATTTGGTGGACTTTCATATTTTATGTACAGTATATAGTATATATTTGGTGACCTTTGATATTTTATGTACGGTGTATAATATATATTTGGTGAAATTTTATATTTTATGTACAGCATATAATATATATTTGGTGTACTTTCATATTTTATGTACAGTATATAGTATATATTTGGTGACATTTGATATTTTATATACAATATATAATATATATTTGTTGAAATTTGATATTTTATGTACAGTATATAATATATATTTGGTGAAATTTTATATTTTATGTACAGTATATAAGATATATTTGGTGTACTTTCATATTTTATGTACAGTATATAGTATATATTTGGTGACATTTGATATTTTATATACAATAAATAAGATATGTTTCTTGAAATTTGATATTTTATGTACAGTATATACTATATATTCGGTGAAATTTTATATTTTATGTACAGTATATAAGATATATTTGGTGTACTTTCATATTTTATGTACAGTATATAGTATATATTTGGTGACATTTGATATTTTATGTACAGTATATAATATATATTTGTTGAAATTTGATATTTTATGTATAGTATATAATATATATTTGGTGAAATTTCATATTTTATATACCGTATATAATATATATTTGGTGTACTTTCATATTTTATGTACAGTATATAGTATATATTTGGTGACAGTTGATATTTTATGTACAGTATATAATATATATTTTTTGAAATTTTATATTTTATGTACAGTATATAATATATATTTGGTGTACTTTCATATTTTGTGTACAGTATATAGTATATATTTGGTGACTTTTGACATTTTATATACAGTATATAATATATATTTGTTGAAATTTGATATCTTATGTACAGTGTATAATATATATTTTTTGAAATTTTATATTTTATGTACAGTATATAATATATATTTGGTGTACTTTCATATTTTATGTACAGTATATAGTATATATTTGGTGACATTTGATATTTTATGTACAGTGTATAATATATATTTGGTGAAATTTTATATTTTATGTACAGTATATAATATATATTTGGTGTACTTTCATATTTTATGTACAGTATATAGTGTATATTTGGTGACATTTGATATTTTATATACAATAAATAAGATATGTTTCTTGAAATTTGATATTTTATGTACAGTATATACTATATATTTGGTGAAATTTGACATTATAGGTACAGTATATAATATATGTTTGGTGAAATTTGATATTTTATATACAGTATATAATATATATTTGGTGAAATTTGATATTTTATGTACAGTATATAATATATATTTTTTGAAATTTTATATTTTATGTACAGTATATAATATATATTTGGTGGACTTTCATATTTTATGTACAGTATATAGTATATATTTGGTGACCTTTGATATTTTATGTACAGTGAATAATATATATTTGGTGAAATTTTATATTTTATGTACAGTATATAATATATATTTGGTGTACTTTCATATTTTATGTACAGTATATAGTATATATTTGGTGACATTTGATATTTTATATACAATATATAATATATATTTGTTGAAATTTGATATTTTATGTAGAGTATATATTATATATTTGGTGAAATTTTATATTTTATGTACAGTATATAAAATATATTTGGTGTACTTTCATATTTTATGTACAGTATATAGTATATATTTGGTGACATTTGATATTTTATGTACAGTGTATAATATATATTTGGTGAAATTTTATATTTTAAGTACAGTATATAATATATATTTGGTGTACTTTCATATTTAATGTACAGTATATAGTATATATTTGGTGACATTTGATATTTTATACACAGTATATAATATATATTTGTTGAAATTTGATATTTTATGTACAGTATATAATATATATTTGGTGAAATTTTATATTTTATGTACAGTATATAATATATATTTGGTGTACTTTCATATTTTATGTACAGTATAGAGTATATATTTGGTGACATTTGATATTTTATGTACAGTATATAATATATATTTGTTGAAATTTGATATTTTATGTATAGTATATAATATATATTTGTTGAAATTTGATATTTTATGTACAGTATATAATATATATTTGTTGAAATTTGATATTTTATGTACAGTATATAATATATATTTGGTGAAATTTTATATTTTATGTACAGTATATAATATATATTTGGTGTACTTTCATATTTTATGTACAGTATATAGCATATATTTGGTGAAATTTGATATTTTGTATACAGTATATAATACATATTTGTTGAAATTTGATAATTTATGTAAAGTATATAATATATAATTGTTGAAATTTTATATTTTATGTACAGTACATAATATATATTTGGTGTACTTTCTTATTTTATGTACAGTATATAATATATATTTGCTGAAATTTGATATTTTGTATACAGTATATAATATATATTTGTTGAAATTTGATATTTTATGTACAGTATATAATATATACTTTTTGAAATTTTATATTTTATGTACGGTATATAATATATATTTGGTGTACTTTCATATTTTGTGTACAATATATAGTATATATTTGGTGACTTTTGACATTTTATATACAGTATACAATATATATTTGTTGAAATTTGATATCTTATGTACAGTATATAATATATATTTTTTGAAATTTTACATTTTATGTACAGTATATAATATATATTTCGTGTACTTTCATATTTTATGTACAGTATATAGTATATATTTGGTGACATTTGATATTTTATGTACAGTGTATAATATATATTTGGTGAAATTTTATATTTTATGTACAGTATATAATATATATTTGGTGTACTTTCATATTTTATGTACAGTACATAGTGTATATTTGGTGACATTTGATATTTTATATACAATAAATAAGATATGTTTCTTGAAATTTGATATTTTATGTACAGTATATACTATATATTTGGTGAAATTTGACATTATAGGTACAGTATAAAATATATGTTTGGTGAAATTTGATATTTTATATACAGTATATAATATATATTTGGTGAAATTTGATATTTTATGTACCGTATATAATATATATTTTTTGAAATTTTATATTTTATGTACAGTATATAATATATATTTGGTGGACTTTCATATTTTATGTACAGTATATAGTATATATTTGGTGACCTTTGATATTTTATGTACGGTGTATAATATATATTTGGTGAAATTTTATATTTTGTGTACAGTATATAATATATATTTGGTGTACTTTCATATTTTATGTACAGTATATAGTATATATTTGGTGACATTTGATATTTTATATACAATATATAATATATATTTGTTGAAATTTGATACTTTATGTACAGTATATAATATATATTTGGTGAAATTTTATATTTTATGTACAGTATATAAGATATATTTGGTGTACTTTCATATTTTATGTACAGTATATAGTATATATTTGGTGACATTTGATATTTTATATACAATAAATAAGATATGTTTCTTGAAATTTGATATTTTATGTACAGTATATACTATATATTCGGTGAAATTTTATATTTTATGTACAGTATATAAGATATATTTGGTGTACTTTCATATTTTATGTACAGTATATAGTATATATTGGTGACATTTGATATTTTATGTACAGTATATAATATATATTTGTTGAAATTTGATATTTTATGTATAGTATATAATATATATTTGGTGAAATTTCATATTTTATATACCGTATATAATATATATTTGGTGTACTTTCATATTTTATGTACAGTATATAGTATATATTTGGTGACAGTTGATATTTTATGTACAGTATATAATATATATTTTTTGAAATTTTATATTTTATGTACAGTATATAATATATATTTGGTGTACTTTCATATTTTGTGTACAGTATATAGTATATATTTGGTGACTTTTGACATTTTATATACAGTATATAATATATATTTGTTGAAATTTGATATCTTATGTACAGTGTATAATATATATTTTTTGAAATTTTATATTTTATGTACAGTATATAATATATATTTGGTGTACTTTCATATTTTATGTACAGTATATAGTATATATTTGGTGACATTTGATATTTTATGTACAGTGTATAATATATATTTGGTGAAATTTTATATTTTATGTACAGTATATAATATATATTTGGTGTACTTTCATATTTTATGTACAGTATATAGTGTATATTTGGTGACATTTGATATTTTATATACAATAAATAAGATATGTTTCTTGAAATTTGATATTTTATGTACAGTATATACTATATATTTGGTGAAATTTGACATTATAGGTACAGTATATAATATATGTTTGGTGAAATTTGATATTTTATATACAGTATATAATATATATTTGGTGAAATTTGATATTTTATGTACAGTATATAATATATATTTTTTGAAATTTGATATTTTATGTACAGTATATAATATATATTTGGTGGACTTTCATATTTTTTGTACAGTATATAGTATATATTTGGTGACCTTTGATATTTTATGTACAGTGAATAATATATATTTGGTGAAATTTTATATTTTATGTACAGTATATAATATATATTTGGTGTACTTTCATATTTTATGTACAGTATATAGTATATATTTGGTGACATTTGATATTTTAAATACAATATATAATATATATTTGTTGAAATTTGAAATTTTATGTACAGTATATACTATATATTTGGTGAAATTTGACACTATAGGTACAGTATATAATATATGTTTGGTGAAATTTGATATTTTATATACAGTATATAATATATATTTGGTGAAATTTGATATTTTATGTACAGTATATAATATATATTTTTTGAAATTTTATATTTTATGTACAGTATATAATATATATTTGGTGGACTTTCATATTTTATGTACAGTATATAGTATATATTTGGTGACATTTGATATTTTATGTACAGTGTATAATATATATTTGGTGAAATTTCATATTTTATGTACAGTATATAATATATATTTGCTGTACTATCATATTTAATATACAGTATATAGTATATATTTGGCGAAATTTGATATTTTATATACAATATATAATATATATTTGTTGAAATTTGATATTTTATGTACAGTATATAATATATATTTGGTGAAATTTTATATTTTATGTACAGTATATAAGAGATATTTGGTGTACTTTCATATTTTATGTACAGTATATAGTATATATTTGGTGACATTTGATATATATTTTATATACCGTATATAATATATATTTGGTGTACTTTCATATTTTATGTATAGTATATAGTATATATTTGGTGACATTTGATATTTTATGTACAGTATATAATATATATTTGGTGAAATTTTATATTTTATGTACAGTATATAATATATATTTGGTGTACTTTCATATTTTGTGTACAGTATATAGTATATATTTGGTGACTTTTGACATTTTATATACAGTATATAATATATATTTGTTGAAATTTGATATCTTATGTACAGTATATAATATATATTTTTTGAAATTTTATATTTTATGTACAGTATATAATATATATTTTGTGTACTTTCATATTTTATGTACAGTATATAGTATATATTTGGTGACATTTGATATTTTATGTACAGTGTATAATATATATTTGGTGAAATTTTATATTTTATGTACAGTATATAATATATATTTGGTGTACTTTCATATTTTATATACAGTATATAGTGTATATTTGGTGACATTTGATATTTTATATACAATAAATAAGATATGTTTCTTGAAATTTGATATTTTATGTACAGTAAATACTATATATTTGGTGAAATTTGACGTTATAGGTACAGTATATAATATATGTTTGGTGAAATTTGATATTTTATATACACTACATAATATATATTTGGTGAAATTTTATATTTTATGTACAGTATATAAGATATATTTGGTGTACTTTCATATTTTATGTACAGTATATAGTATATATTTGGTGACATTTGATATTTTATGTACAGTATATAATATATATTTGTTGAAATTTGATATTTTATGTATAGTATATAATATATATTTGGTGAAATTTCATATTTTATATACCGTATATAATATATATTTGGTGTACTTTCATATTTTATGTACAGTATATAGTATATATTTGGTGACATTTGATATTTTATGTACAGTATATAATATATATTTGGTGAAATTTTATATTTTATGTACAGTATATAATATATATTTGGTGTACTTTCATATTTTATGTACTGTATATAGTATATATTTGGTGACATTTGATATTTTATATACAATTAATAAGATAAGTTTCTCGAAATTTGATATTTTATGTACAGTATATACTATATATTTGGTGAAATTTTATATTTTATGTACTGTATATAAGATATATTTGGTGTACTTTCATATTTTATGTACAGTATATAGTATATATTTGGTGACATTTGATATTTTATGTACAGTATATAATATATATTTGCTGAAATTTGATATTTTATGTATAGTATATAATATATATTTGGTGGAATTTTATATTTTATGTACAGTATATAACATATATTTCGTGTACTTTCATATTTTATGTACAGTATATAGTATATATTTGGTGACATTTGATATTTTATGTACCGTGTATAATATATATTTGGTGAAATTTTATATTTTAGGTACAGTATATAATATGTATTTGGTGTTCTTTCATATTTAATGTACAGTATATAGTATATATTTGGTGACATTTGATTTTTATATACAGTATATAATATGTATTTGTTGAAATTTGAAATTTTATCTACAGTACATAATTTATATTTGGTGAAATTTGATATTTTATGTACAGTATATGATATATATTTGGTGTACTTTCATATTTTATGTACAGTATATAGTATATATTTGGTGACATTTGATATTTTATGTACAGTGTATAATATATATTTGGTGAAATTTTATATTTTATGTACACTATATAATATATATTTGGTGTACTTTCATATTTAATGTACAGTATATAGTGTATATTTGGCGACATTTGATATTTGATATACAGTACATAATATATATTTGTTGAAATTTGATATTTTGTGTATAGTATATAATATATATTTTTTGAAATTTTATATTTTATGTACAGTATATAATATATATTTGGTGTACTTTCATATTTTATGTACAGTATATAGTATATATTTGGTGACAGTTGACATTTTATGTACAGTATATAATATATATTTTTTGAAATTTTATATTTTATGTACAGTATATAATATATATTTGGTGTACTTTCATACTTTGTGTACAGTATATAGTATATATTTGGTGACTTTTGACATTTTATATACAGTATATAATATATATTTGTTGAAATTTGATATCTTATGTACAGTATATAATATATATTTTTTGAAATTTTATATTTTATGTACAGTATATAATATATATTTGGTGTACTTTCATATTTTATGTACAGTATATAGTATATATTTGGTGACATTTGATATTTTATGTACAGTGTATAATATATATTTGGTGAAATTTTATATTTTATGTACAGTATATAATATATATTTGGTGTACTTTCATATTTTATGTACAGTATATAGTGTATATTTGGTGACATTTGATATTTTATATACAATAAATAAGATATGTTTCTTGAAATTTGATATTTTATGTACAGTATATACTATATATTTGGTGAAATTTGACATTATAGGTACAGTATATAATATATGTTTGGTTAAATTTGATATTTTATATACAGTATATAATATATATTTGGTGAAATTTGATATTTTATGTACAGTATATAATATATATTTTTTGAAATTTTATATTTTATGTACAGTATATAATATATATTTGGTGGACATTCATATTTTATGTACAGTATATAGTATATATTTGGTGACCTTTGATATTTTATGTACAGTGAATAATATATATTTGGTGAAATTTTATATTTTATGTACAGCATATAATATATATTTGGTGTACTTTCATATTTTATGTACAGTATATAGTATATATTTGGTGACATTTGATATTTTATATACAATATATAATATATATTTGTTGAAATTTGATATTTTATGTACAGTATATAATATATATTTGGTGAAATTTTATATTTTATGTACAGTATATAAGATATATTTGGTGTACTTTCATATTTTATGTACAGTATATAGTATATATATGGTGACATTTGATATTTTATATACAATAAATAAGATGTGTTTCTTGAAATTTGATATTTTATGTACAGTATATACTATATATTTGGTGAAATTTTATATTTTATGTACAGTATATAAGATATATTTGGTGTACTTTCATATTTTATGTACAGTATATAGTATATATTTGGTGACATTTGATATTTTATGTACAGTATATAATATATATTTGTTGAAATTTGATATTTTATGTATAGTGTATAATATATATTTGGTGAAATTTCATATTTTATATACCGTATATAATATATATTTGGTGTACTTTCATATTTTATGTACAGTATATAGTATATATTTGGTGACATTTGATATTTTATGTACGGTATATAATATATATTTGGCGAAATTTTATATTTTATGTACAGTATATAATATATATTTGGTGTACTTTCATATTTTGTGTACAGTATATAGTATATATTTGGTGACTTTTGACATTTTATGTACAGTATATAATATATATTTGTTGAGATTTGATATCTTATGTACAGTATATAATATATATTTTTTGAAATTTTATATTTTATGTACAGTATATAATATATATTTGGTGTACTTTCATATTTTATGTACAGTATATAGTGTATATTTGGTGACATTTGATATTTTATATATAATAAATAAGATATGTTTCTTGAAATTTGATATTTTATGCACAGTATTTTCTATATATTTGGTGAAATTTGACATTATAGGTACAGTATATATGTTTGGTGAAATTTGATATTTTATATACAGTATATAATATATATTTGGTGAAATTTGATATTTTATGTACAGTATATAATATATATTTTTTGAAATTTTATATTTTATGTACAGTATATAATATATATTTGGTGGACTTTCATATTTTATGTACACTATATAGTATATATTTGGTGACCTTTGATATTTTATGTACTGTGAATAATATATATTTGGTGAAATTTTATATTTTATGTACAGTATATAATATATATTTGGTGTACTTTCATATTTTATGTACAGTATATAGTATATATTTGGTGACATTTGATATTTTATATACAATATAATATATATATTTGTTGAAATTTGATATTTTATGTACAGTATATAATATATATTTGGTTAAATTTTATATTTTATGTACAGTATATAAGATATATTTGGTGTAATTTCATATTTTATGTACAGTATATAGTATATATTTGGTGACATTTGATATTTTATATACAATAAATAAGATATGTTTCTTGAAATTTGATATTTTATGTACAGTATACACTATATATTTGGTGAAATTTTATATTTTATGTACAGTATATAAGATATATTTGGTGTACTTTCATATTTTATGTACAGTATATAGTATATATTTGGTGACATTTGATATTTTATGTACAGTATATAATATATATTTGTTGAAATTTTATATTTTATCTATAGTATATAATATATATTTGGTGAAATTTCATATTTTATATACCGTATATAATATATATTTGGTGTACTTTCATATTTTATGTACAGTATATAGTATATATTTGGTGACATTTGATATTTTATGTACAGTATATAATATATATTTGGTGAAATTTTATATTTTATGTACAGTATATAATATATATTTGGTGTACTTTCATATTTTGTGTACAGTATATAGTATATATTTGGTGACTTTTGACATTTTATATACAGTATATAATATATATTTGTTGAAATTTGATATCTTATGTACAGTATATAATATATATTTTTTGAAATTTTATATTTTATGTACAGTATATAATATATATTTGGTGTACTTTCATATTTTATGTACAGTATATAGTATATATTTGGTGACATTTGATATTTTATGTACAGTGTATAATATATATTTGGTGAAATTTTATATTTTATGTACAGTATATAATATATATTTGGTGTACTTTCATATTTTATATACAGTATATAGTGTATATTTGGTGACATTTGATATTTTATATACAATAAATAAGATATGTTTCTTGAAATTTGATATTTTATGTACAGTATATACTATATATTTGGTGAAATTTGACATTATAGGTACGGTATATAATATATGTATGGCGAAATTTGATATTTCATATACAGTACATAATATATATTTGGTGAAATTTTATATTTTATGTACAGTATATAAGATATATTTGGTGTACTTTCATATTTTATGTACAGTATATACTATATATTTGGTGACATTTGATATTTTATGTACAGTATATAATATATATTTGTTGAAATTTGATATTTTATGTATAGTATATAATATATATTTGGTGAAATTTCATATTTTATATACCGTATATAATATATATTTGGTGTACTTTCATATTTTATGTACAGTATATAGTATATATTTGGTGACATTTGATATTTTATGTACAGTATATAATATATATTTGGTGAAATTTTATATTTTATGTACAGTATATAGTATATATTTGGTTTAATTTCATATTTTATGTACTGTATATAGTATATATTTGGTGACATTTGATATTTTATATACAATAAATAAGATATGTTTCTTGAAATTTGATATTTTATGTACAGTATATACTATATATTTGGTGAAATTTTATATTTTATGTACTGTATATAAGATATATTTGGTGTACTTTCATATTTTATGTACAGTATATAGTATATATTTGGTGAGATTTGATATTTTATGTACAGTATATAATATATATTTGCTGAAATTTGATATTTTATGTATAGTATATAATATATATTTAGTGAAATTTTATATTTTATGTACAGTATATAACATATATTTCGTGTACTTTCATATTTTATGTACAGTATATAGTATATATTTGGTGACATTTGATATTTTATGTACCGTGTATAATATATATTTGGTGAAATTTTATATTTTATGTACAGTATATAATATATATTTGGTGTACTTTCATATTTTATGTACAGTATATAGTGTATATTTGGTGACATTTGATATTTTATATACAATAAATAAGATATGTTTCTTGAAATTTGATATTTTATGTACAGTATATACTATATATTTGGTGAAATTTGACATTATAGGTACAGTATATAATATATGTTTGGTTAAATTTGATATTTTATATACAGTATATAATATATATTTGGTGAAATTTGATATTTTATGTACAGTATATAATATATATTTTTTGAAATTTTATATTTTATGTACAGTATATAATATATATTTGGTGGACATTCATATTTTATGTACAGTATATAGTATATATTTGGTGACCTTTGATATTTTATGTACAGTGAATAATATATATTTGGTGAAATTTTATATTTTATGTACAGCATATAATATATATTTGGTGTACTTTCATATTTTATGTACAGTATATAATATATATTTGGTGACATTTGATATTTTATATACAATATATAATATATATTTGTTGAAATTTGATATTTTATGTACAGTATATAATATATATTTGGTGAAATTTTATATTTTATGTACAGTATATAAGATATATTTGGTGTCCTTTCATATTTTATGTACAGTATATAGTATATATTTGGTGGCATTTGATATTTTATATACAATAAATAAGATATGTTTCTTGAAATTTGATATTTTATGTACAGTATATACTATATATTTGGTGAAATTTTATATTTTATGTACAGTATATAAGATATATTTGGTGTACTTTCATATTTTATGTACAGTATATAGTATATATTTGGTGACATTTGATATTTTATGTACAGTATATAATATTTATTTGTTGAAATTTGATATTTTATGTATAGTGTATAATATATATTTGGTGAAATTTCATATTTTATATACCGTATATAATATATATTTGGTGTACTTTCATATTTTATGTACAGTATATAGTATATATTTGGTGACTTTTGACATTTTATGTACAGTATATAATATATATTTGTTGAAATTTGATATCTTATGTACAGTATATAATATATATTTTTTGAAATTTTATATTTTATGTACAGTATATAATATATATGTGGTGTAATTTCATATTTTATGTACAGTATATAATATATATTTTTTGAAATTTTATATTTTATGTACAGTATATAATATATATTTGGTGGACTTTCATATTTTATGTACAGTATATAGTATATATTTGGTGACCTTTGATATTTTATGTACTGTGAATAATATATATTTGGTGAAATTTTATATTTTATGTACAGTATATAATATATATTTGGTGTACTTTCATATTTTATGTACAGTATATAGTATATATTTGGTGACATTTGATATTTTATATACAATATATAATATATATTTGTTGAAATTTGATATTTTATGTACAGTATATAATATATATTTGGTTAAATTTTATATTTTATGTACAGTATATAAGATATATTTGGTGTAATTTCATATTTTATGTACAGTATATAGTATATATTTGGTGACATTTGATATTTTATATACAATAAATAAGATATGTTTCTTGAAATTTGATATTTTATGTACAGTATACACTATATATTTGGTGAAATTTTATATTTTATGTACATTATATAAGATATATTTGGTGTACTTTCATATTTTATGTACAGTATATAGTATATATTTGGTGACATTTGATATTTTATGTACAGTATATAATATATATTTGTTGAAATTTGATATTTTATGTATAGTATATAATATATATTTGGTGAAATTTCATATTTTATATACCGTATATAATATATATTTGGTGTACTTTCATATTTTATGTACAGTATATAGTATATATTTGGTGACATTTGATATTTTATGTACAGTATATAATATATATTTGGTGAAATTTTATATTTTATGTACAGTATATAATATATATTTCGTGTACTTTCATATTTTGTGTACAGTATATAGTATATATTTGGTGACTTTTGACATTTTATATACAGTATATAATATATATTTGTTGAAATTTGATATCTTATGTACAGTATATAATATATATTTTTTGAAATTTTATATTTTATGTACAGTATATAATATATATTTGGTGTACTTTCATATTTTATGTACAGTATATAGTATATATTTGGTGACATTTGATATTTTATGTACAGTGTATAATATATATTTGGTGAAATTTTATATTTTATGTACAGTATATAATATATATTTGGTGTACTTTCATATTTTATATACAGTATATAGTGTATATTTGGTGACATTTGATATTTTATATACAATAAATAAGATATGTTTCTTGAAATTTGATATTTTATGTACAGTATATACTATATATTTGGTGAAATTTGACATTATAGGTACAGTATATAATATATGTATGGCGAAATTTGATATTTCATATACAGTACATAATATATATTTGGTGAAATTTTATATTTTATGTACAGTATATAAGATATATTTGGTGTACTTTTATATTTTATGTACAGTATATAGTATATATTAGGTGACATTTGATATTTTATGTACAGTATATAATATATATTTGTTGAAATTTGATATTTTATGTATAGTATATAATATATATTTGGTAAAATTTCATATTTTATATACCGTATATAATATATATTTGGTGTACTTTCATATTTTATGTACAGTATATAGTATATATTTGGTGACATTTGATATTTTATGTACAGTATATAATATATATTTGGTGAAATTTTATATTTTATGTACAGTATATAATATATATTTGGTGTACTTTCATATTTTATGTACTGTATATAGTATATATTTGGTGACATTTGATATTTTATATACAATTAATAAGATAAGTTTCTTGAAATTTGATATTTTATGTACAGTATATACTATATATTTGGTGAAATTTTATATTTTATGTACTGTATATAAGATATATTTGGTGTACTTTCATATTTTATGTACAGTATATAGTATATATTTGGTGAGATTTGATATTTTATGTACAGTATATAATATAAACTTGCAGAAATTTGATATTTTATGTATAGTATATAATATATATTTGGTGAAATTTTATATTTTATGTACAGTGTTTAACATATATTTCGTGTACTTTCATATTTTATGTACAGTATATAGTATATATTTGGTGACATTTGATATTTTATGTACCGTGTATAATATATATTTGGTGAAATTTTATATTTTATGTACAGTATATAATATGTATTTGGTGTACTTTCATATTTAATGTACAGTATATAGTATATATTTGGTGACATTTGATTTTTATATACAATATATAATATATATTTGTTGAAATTTGAAATTTTATGTACAGTACATAATATATATTTGGTGAAATTTTATATTTTATGTACAGTATATAAGATATATTTGGTGTAATTTCATATTTAATGTACAGTATATAGTATATATTTGGTGACATTTGATATTTTATGTACAGTGTATAGTATATATTTGGTGAAATTTTATATTTTATGTACAGTATATAATATATATTTGGTGTACTTTCATATTTAATGTACAGTATATAGTATATATTTGGTGACATTTGATATTTTATATACAATATATAATATATATTTGTTGAAATTTGAAATTTTATGTACAGTATATAATTTATATTTGGTGAAATTTGATATTTTATGTACAGTATATAATATATATTTGGTGTACTTTCATATTTAATGTACAGTATATAGTATATATTTGGTGATATTTCATATTTTATATACAGTATATAATATATATTTTTTGAAATTTTATATTTTATATACAGTATATAATATATATTTCGTGTACTTTCATATTTTATGTACAGTATATAGTATATATTTGATGACATTTGATATTTTATGTACAGTGTATAATATATATTTGGTGAAATTTTATATTTTATGTACAGTATATGATATATATTTGGTGTACTTTCATATTTTATGTACAGTATATAGTATATATTTGGTGACATTTGATATTTTATGTACAGTGTATAATATATATTTGGTGAAATTTTAAATTTTATGTACACTATATAATATATATTTGGTGTACTTTCATATTTAATGTACAGTATATAGTGTATATTTGGCGACATTTGATATTTGATATACAGTACATAATATATATTTGTTGAAATTTGATATTTTTTGTACAGTATATAATATATATTTTTTGAAATTTTATATTTTATGTACAGTATATAATATATATTTGGTGTACTTTCATAGTTTATGTACAGTATATAGTATATATTTGGTGACATTTGATATTTTATGTACAGTGTATAATATATATTTGGTGACTTTTTATATTTTATGTACAGTAGATAATATATATTTGGTGTACTTTCATATTTTATGTACAGTATATAGTATATATTTGGTGACATTTGATATTTTATGTACAGTATAATATATATATTTGTTGAAATTTGATATTTTATGTATAGTATATAATATATATTTGGTTTAATTTGATATTTTATGTACAGTATATAATATATATTTGTTGAAATTTGATATTTTATGTACAGTATATAATATATATTTGGTGAAATTTTATATTTTATGTACAGTATATAATATATATTTGGTGTACTTTCATATTTTATGTACAGTATATAGCATATATTTGGTGACATTTGATATTTTATGTGCAGTATATAATACATATTTGTTGAAATCTGATATTTTATGTATAGTATATAATATATTTTTGGTGAAATTTTATATTTTATGTACAGTATATAATATATATTTGGTGTACTTTCATAGTTTATGTACAGTATATAATATATATTTGGTGAAATTTTATATTTTGTATACTGTATATAATATATATTTGTTGATATTTGATATTTTATGTACAGTATATAATATATATTTTTTGAAATTTTATATTTTATGTACAGTATATAATATATATTTGGTGTACTTTCATATTTTATGTACAGTATATAGTATATATTTGGTGACATTTGATATTTTATGTACAGTGTATAATATATATTTGGTGAAATTTTATATTTTATGTACAGTACATAATATATATTTGGTGTACTTTCATATTTAATGTACAGTATATAGTATATATTTGGTGACATTTGATATTTTATATACAGTATATAATATATATTTGTTGAAATTTGATATTTTATGTACAGTATATAATATACATTTGGTGTACTTTCATATTTTATGTGCTGTGTATAGTATATATTTGGTGACATTTGATATTTTATGTACAGTATATAATATATATTTGGTGTACTTTCATATTTTATGTACAGTATATAATATATATTTGGTGAAATTTGATATTTTGTATACAGTATATAATATATATTTGTTGAAATTTGATATTTTATGTAAAGTATATAATATATAATTGGTGAAATTTTATATTTTATGTACAGTACATAATATATATTTGGTGTACTTTCGTATTTTATGTACAGTATATATTATATATTTGCTGAAATTTGATATTTTGTATACACTATATTATATATATTTGTTGAAATTTGATATTTTATGTACAGTATATAATATATTTTTTGAAATTTTATATTTTATGTACAGTATATAATATATATTTGGTGTACTTTCATATTTTGTGTACTGTATATAGTATATATTTGGTGACTTTTGACATTTTATATATAGTATACAATATATATTTGTTGAAATTTGATATCTTATGTACAGTATATAATATATATTTTTTGAATTTTTATATTTTATGTTCAGTATATAATATATATTTGGTGTACTTTCATATTTTATGTACAGTATATAGTATATATTTGGTGACATTTGATATTTTATGTACAGTGTATAATATATATTTGGTGAAATTTTATATTTTATGTACAGTATATAATATATATTTGGTGTACTTTCATATTTTATGTACATTATATAGTGTATATTTGGTGACATTTGATATTTTATATACAATAAATAAGATATGTTTCTTGAAATTTGATATTTTATGTACAGTGTATACAATATATTTGGTGAAATTTGACATTATAGGTACAGTGTATAATGTATGTTTGGTGAAACTTGATATTTTATATACAGTATATATTATATATTTGGTGTAATTTGATATTTTATGTACAGTATATAATATATATATTTTGAAATTTTATATTTTATGTACAGTATATAATATATATTTGGTGGACTTTCATATTTTATGTACAGTATATAGTATATATTTGGTGACATTTGATATTTTATGTACAGTGTATACTATATATTTGGTGAAATTTTTTATTTTATGTACAGTATATAATATATATTTGGTGTACTTTCATATTTAATATACAGTATATAGTATATATTTGGTGACATTTGATATTTTATATACAATATATAATATATATTTGTTGAAATTTGATATTTTATGTACAGTATATAATATATATTTGGTGAAATTTTATATTTTATGTACAGTATATAAGATATATTTGGTGTACTTTCATATTTTATGTACAGTATATAGTATATATTTGGTGACATTTTATATTTTATTTAAAGTACATAATATATATTTGTTAAAATTTGATATTTTATGTACAGTATATAATATATATTTTTTGAAATTTTATATTTTATGTACAGTATATAATATATATTTGGTGTACTTTCATATTTTATGTACAGTACATAGTATATATTTGGTGAGATTTGATATTTTATGTACAGTGTATAATATATATTTTGTGAAATTTTATATTTTATGTACATTATATAATATATATTTGGTGTACTTTCATATTTTATGTACAGTATATAGTATATATTTGGTGACATTTGATATTTTATATACAATAAATAAGATATTATTCTTGAAATTTGATATTTTATGTACAGTATATACTATATGTTTGGTGAAATTTGATATTATAGGTACAGTATATAATATATATTAGGTGAAATTTGATATTTTATATACAGTATATAATATATATTTGGTGAAATTTGATATTTTATGTACAGTATATAATATACATTTGTTGAAATTTGATATTTTATGTACAGTATATAATATATATTTGGTGTACTTTCATATTTTATTTACAGTATATAGTATATATTTGGTGACATTTGTTATTTTATGTACAGTGTATAATATATATTTGGTGAAATTTTATATTTTATGTACAGTATATAATATATATTTGGTGTACTTTCATATTTTATGTACAGTATACAGTATATATTTGGTGACATTTGATGTTTTATGTGCAGTGTATAATATATATTTGGTGAAATTTTATATTTTATGTACAGTATATAGTATATATTTGGTGTACTTTCATATTTTATGTACAGTATATAGTATATATTTGGTGACATTTGATATTTTATATACAATAAATAAGATATGTTTCTTGAAATTTGATATTTTATGTACAGTATATAATATATATTTGGTGAAATTTTATATATTATGTACAGTATATAAGATATATTTGGTGTACTTTCATATTTTATTTACAGTATATAGTATATATTTGGTGACATTTGATATTTTACGTACAGTATATAATATATATTTGTTGAAATTTGATATTTTATGTATAGTATATAATATATATTTGGTGAAATTTTATATTTTATATACCGTATATAATATATATTTGGTGTACTTTCATATTTTATGTACAGTATATAGTATATATTTGGTGACATTTGATATTTTATGTACAGTATATAATATATATTTTTTGAAATTTTATATTTTATGTACAGTATATAATATATATTTGGTGTACTTTCATATTTTGTGTACAGTATATAGTATATATTTGGTGACATTTGACATTTTACATACAGTATATAATATATATTTTTTGAAATTTGGTATTTTATGTACAGTATATAATATATATTTTTTGAAATTTTATATTTTATGTACAGTATATAATATATATTTGGTGTACTTTCATATTTTAAGTACAGTATATAGTATATATTTGGTGACATTTGATATTTTATGTACAGTGTATAATATATATTTGGTGAAATTTTATATTTTATGTACAGTATATAATATATATTTGGTGTACTTTCATATTTTATGTACAGTATATAGTGTATATTTGGTGACATTTGATATTTTATACACAGTAAATAAGATATGTTTCTTGAAATTTGATATTTTATGTACAGTACATACTATATGTGTGGTGAAATTTGATATTATAGGTACAGTATATACTATATATTTGGTGAAATTTGACATTATAGGTACAGGGTATAATGTATGTTTGGTGAAATTTGATATTTTATATACAGTATATAATATATATTTGTTGTAATTTGATATTTTATGTACAGTATATAATATATATTTTTTGAAATTTTATATTTTATGTACAGTATATAATATATATTTGGTGGACTTTCATATTTTATGTACAGTATATAGTATATATTTGGTGACATTTGATATTTTATTTACAGTGTATAATATATATTTGGTGAAATTTTATATTTTATGTACAGTATATAATATATATTTGGTATACTTTCATATTTTATGTACAGTATATAGTATATATTTGGTGACATTTGATATTTTATATACAATAAATAAGATATTATTCTTGAAATTTGATATTTTATGTACAGTATATACTATATGTTTGGTGAAATTTGATATTATAGGTACAGTATATAATATATATTAGGTGAAATTTGATATTTTATATACAGTATATAATATATATTTGGTGAAATTTGATACTTTATGTACAGTATATAATATATATTTGTTGAAATTTGATATTTTATGTACAGTATATAATATATATTTGGTGTACTTTCATATTTTATTTACAGTATATATTATATATTTGGTGACATTTGATATTTTATGTACAGTGTTTAATATATATTTGGTGAAATTTTATATTTTATGTACAGTATATAATATATATTTGGTGTACTTTCATATTTATATACAGTATATAGTATATATTTGGTGATATTTGATGTTTTATGTACAGTGTATAATATATATTTGGTGAAATTTTATATTTTATGTACAGTATATAATATATATTTGGTGTACTTTCATATTTTATGTACAGTATATAGTATATATTTGGTGACATTTGATATTTTATATACAATAAATAAGATATGTTTCTTGAAATTTGATATTTTATGTACAGTATATACTATATATTTGGTGAAATTTTATATTTTATGTACAGTATATAAGATATATTTGGTGTACTTTCATATTTTATGTACAGTATATAGTATATATTTGGTGACATTTGATATTTTATGTACAGTATATAATATATATTTGGTGTACTTTCATATTTTATGTACAGTATATAGTATATATTTGGTGACATTTGATATTTTATGTACAGTATATAATATATATTTGGTGAAATTTTATATTTTATGTACAGTATATAATATATATTTGGTGTACTTTCATATTTTGTGTACAGTATATAGTATATATTTGGTGACTTTTGACATTTTATATACAGTATATAATATATATTTGTTGAAATTTGATATCTTATGTACAGTATATAAGATATATTTTTTGAAATTTTATATTTTATGTACAGTATATAATATATATTTGGTGTACTTTCATATTTTATGTACAGTATATAGTATATATTTGGTGACATTTGATATTTTATGTACAGTGTATAATATATATTTGGTGAAATTTTATATTTTATGTACAGTTTATAATATATATTTGGTGTACTTTCATATTTTATATACAGTATATAGTGTATATTTGGTGACATTTGATATTTTATATACAATAAATAAGATATGTTTCTTGAAATTTGATAGTTTATGTACAGTATATACTATATATTTGGTGAAATTTGACATTATAGGTACAGTATATAATATATTTATGGTGAAATTTGATATTTTATATACAGTACATAATATATATTTGGTGAAATTTTATATTTTATGAACAGTATATAAGATATATTTGGTGTACTTTCATATTTTATGTACAGTATATAGTATATATTTGGTGACATTTGATATTTTATGTACAGTATATAATATATATTTGTTGAAATTTGATATTTTATGTATAGTATATAATATATATTTGGTGAAATTTCTTATTTTATATACCGTATATAATATATATTTGGTGTACTTTCATATTTTATGTACAGTATATAGTATATATTTGGTGACATTTGATATTTTATGTACAGTATATAATATATATTTGGTGAAATTTTATATTTTATGTACAGTATATAATATATATTTGGTGTACTTTCATATTTTATGTACTGTATATAGTATATATTTGGTGACATTTGATATTTTATATACAATTAATAAGATAAGTTTCTTGAAATTTGATATTTTATGTACAGTATATACTATATATTTGGTGAAATTTTATATTTTATGTACTGTATATAAGATATATTTGGTGTACTTTCATATTTTATGTACAGTATATAGTATATATTTGGTGACATTTGATATTTTATGTACAGTATATAATATATATTTGCTGAAATTTGATATTTTATGTATAGTATATAATATATATTTGGTGAAATTTTATATTTTATGTACAGTATATAACATATATTTCGTGTACTTTCATATTTTATGTACAGTATATAGTATACATTTGGTGACATTTGATATTTTATGTACCGTGTATAATATATATTTGGTGAAATTTTATATTTTATGTACAGTATATAATATGTATTTGGTGTACTTTCATATTTAATGTACAGTATATAGTATATATTTGGTGACATTTGATTTTTATATACAATATATAATATATATTTGTTGAAATTTGAAATTTTATGTACAGTACATAATATATATTTAGTGAAATTTTATATTTTATGTACAGTATATAAGATATATTTGGTGTAATTTCATATTTAATGTACAGTATATAGTATATATTTGGTGACATTTGATATTTTATGTACAGTGTATAGTATATATGTGGTGAAATTTTATATTTTATGTACAGTATATAATATATATTTGGTGTACTTTCATTTTTAATGTACAGTATATAGTATATATTTGGTGACATTTGATATTTTATATACAATATATAATATATATTTGTTGAAATTTGAAATTTTATATACAGTATATAATTTATATTTGGTGAAATTTGATATTTTTCGTACAGTATATAATATATATTTGGTGTACTTTCATATTTAATGTACAGTATATAGTATATATTTGGTGACATTTCATATTTTATATACAGTATATAATATATATTTTTTGAAATTTTATATTTTATGTACAGTATATAATATATATTTGGTGTACTTTCATATTTAATGTACAGTATATAGTGTATATTTGGCGACATTTGATATTTGATATACAGTACATAATATATATTTGTTGAAATTTGATATTTTTTGTACAGTATATAATATATATTTTTTGAAATTTTATATTTTATGTACAGTATATAATATATATTTGGTGTACTTTCATATTTTATGTACAGTACATAGTATATATTTGGTGACATTTGATATTTTATGTACAGTGTATAATATATATGGGGTGAAATTTTATATTTTATGTACAGTATATAATATATATTTGGTGTACTTTCATATTTTATGTACAGTATATAGTATATATTTGGTGACATTTGATATTTTATGTAGAGTGTATAATATATATTTGGTGAAATTTTATATTTTATGTACAGTATATAAGATATATTTGGTGTACTTTCATATTTAATGTACAGTATATAGTATATATTTGGTGACATTTGATGTTTTATACACAGTATATAATATATATTTGTTGAAATTTGATATTTTTGTACAGTATATAATATATATTTGGTGACTTTTTATATTTTATGTACAGTATATAATATATATTTGGTGTACTTTCATATTTTATGTACAGTATATAGTATATATTTGGTGACACTTGATATTTTATGTACAGTATAATATATATATTTGTTGAAATTTGATATTTTATGTATAGTATATAATATATATTTGGTGAAATTTGATATTTTATGTACAGTATATAATATATATTTGTTGAAATTTGATATTTTATGTACAGTATATAATATATATTTGGTGAAATTTTATATTTTATGTACAGTATATAATATATATTTGGTGTACTTTCATATTTTATGTACAGTATATAGCATATATTTGGTGACATTTGATATTTTATGTACAGTATATAATACATATTTGTTGAAATCTGATATTTTATGTATAGTATATAATATATTTTTGGTGAAATTTTATATTTTATGTACAGTATATAATATATATTTGGTGTACTTTCATACTTTATGTACAGTATATAATATATATTTGGTGAAATTTGATATTTTGTATACTGTATATAATATATATTTGTTGATATTTGATATTTTATGTACAGTATAAAATATATATTTTTTGAAATTTTATATTTTATGTACAGTATATAATATATATTTGGTGTACTTTCATATTTTATGTTCAGTATATAGTATATATTTGGTGACATTTGATATTTTATGTACAGTGTATAATATATATTTGGTGAAATTTTATATTTTATGTACAGTACATAATATATATTTGGTGTACTTTCATATTTAATGTACAGTATATAGTATATATTTGGTGACATTTGATATTTTATATACAGTATCTAATATATATTTGTTGAAATTTGATATTTTATGTACAGTATATAATATACATTTGGTGTACTTTCATATTTTATGTGCTGTATATAGTATATATTTGGTGACATTTGATATTTTATGTACAGTATATAATATATATTTCTTGAAATTTGATATTTTATGTATAGTATATAATATATATTTGGTGAAATTTTATATTTTATGTAGAGTATATAATATATATTTGGTGTACTTTCATATTTTATGTACAGTATATAAGATATATTTGGTGAAATTTGATATTTTGTATACAGTGTATAATATATATTTGTTGAAATTTGATATTTTATGTAAAGTATATAATATATAATTGATGAAATTTTATATTTTATGTACAGTACATAATATATATTTGGTGTACTTTCATATTTTATGTACAGTATATAATATATATTTGCTGAAATTTGATATTTTGTATACACTATGTTATATATATTTGTTGAAATTTGATATTTTATGTACAGTATATAATATATTTTTTGAAATTTTATATTTTATGTACAGTATATAATATATATTTGGTGTACTTTCATATTTTATGTACAGTATATAGTATATATTTGGTGACATTTGATATTTTATGTACAGTATATAATATATATTTGGTGAAATTTTATATTTTATGTACAGTATATAATATATATTTGGTGTACTTTCATATTTTGTGTACAGTATATAGTATATATTTGGTGACTTTTGACATTTTATATACAGTATATAATATATATTTGTTGAAATTTGATATCTTATGTACAGTATATAAGATATATTTTTTGAAATTTTATATTTTATGTACAGTATATAATATATATTTGGTGTACTTTCATATTTTATGTACAGTATATAGTATATATTTGGTGACATTTGATATTTTATGTACAGTGTATAATATATATTTGGTGAAATTTTATATTTTATGTACAGTTTATAATATATATTTGGTGTACTTTCATATTTTATGTACTGTATATAGTATATATTTGGTGACATTTGATATTTTATATACAATTAATAAGATAAGTTTCTTGAAATTTGATATTTTATGTACAGTATATACTATATATTTGGTGAAATTTTATATTTTATGTACTGTATATAAGATATATTTGGTGTACTTTCATATTTTATGTACAGTATATAGTATATATTTGGTGACATTTGATATTTTATGTACAGTATATAATATATATTTGCTGAAATTTGATATTTTATGTATAGTATATAATATATATTTGGTGAAATTTTATATTTTATGTACAGTATGTAACATATATTTCGTGTACTTTCATATTTTATGTACAGTATATAGTATACATTTGGTGACATTTGATATTTTATGTACCGTGTATAATATATATTTGGTGAAATTTTATATTTTATGTACAGTATATAATATGTATTTGGTGTACTTTCATATTTAATGTACAGTATATAGTATATATTTGGTGACATTTGATTTTTATATACAATATATAATATATATTTGTTGAAATTTGAAATTTTATGTACAGTACATAATATATATTTAGTGAAATTTTATATTTTATGTACAGTATATAAGATATATTTGGTGTAATTTCATATTTAATGTACTGTATATAGTATATATTTGGTGACATTTGATATTTTATGTACAGTGTATAGTATATATGTGGTGAAATTTTATATTTTATGTACAGTATATAATATATATTTGGTGTACTTTCATTTTTAATGTACAGTATATAGTATATATTTGGTGACATTTGATATTTTATATACAATATATAATATATATTTGTTGAAATTTGAAATTTTATATACAGTATATAATTTATATTTGGTGAAATTTGATATTTTATGTACAGTATATAATATATATTTGGTGTACTTTCATATTTTATGTACAGTATATAGTATATATTTGGTGACATTTCATATTTTATATACAGTATATAATATATATTTTTTGAAATTTTATATTTTATGTACAGTATATAATATATATTTGGTGTACTTTCATATTTTATGTACAGTATATAGTATATATTTGATGACATTTGATATTTTATGTACAGTGTATAATATATATTTGGTGAAATTTTATATTTTATGTACAGTATATGATATATATTTGGTGTACATTCATATTTTATGTACAGTATATAGTATATATTTGGTGACATTTGATATTTTATGTACAGTGTATAATATATATTTGGTGAAATTTTATATTTTATGTACACTATATAATATATATTTGGTGTACTTTCATATTTAATGTACAGTATATAGTGTATATTTGGCGACATTTGATATTTGATATACAGTACATAATATATATTTGTTGAAATTTGATATTTTTTGTACAGTATATAATATATATTTTTTGAAATTTTATATTTTATGTACAGTATATAATATATATTTGGTGTACTTTCATATTTTATGTACAGTACATAGTATATATTTGGTGACATTTGATATTTTATGTACAGTGTATAATATATATTGGGTGAAATTTTATATTTTATGTACAGTATATAATATATATTTGGTGTACTTTCATATTTTATGTACAGTATATAGTATATATTTGGTGACATTTGATATTTTATGTACAGTGGATAATATATATTTGGTGAAATTTTATATTTTATGTACAGTATATAAGATATATTTGGTGTACTTTCATATTTAATGTACAGTATATAGTATATATTTGGTGACATTTGATATTTTATACACAGTATATAATATATATTTGTTGAAATTTGATATTTTTGTACAGTATATAATATATATTTGGTGACTTTTTATATTTTATGTACAGTATATAATATATATTTGGTGTACTTTCATATTTTATGTACAGTATATAGTATATATTTGGTGACACTTGATATTTTATGTACAGTATAATATATATATTTGTTGAAATTTGATATTTTATGTATACTATATAATATATATTTGGTGAAATTTGATATTTTATGTACAGTATATAATATATATTTGTTGAAATTGGATATTTTATGTACAGTATATAATATATATTTGGTGAAATTTTATATTTTATGTACAGTATATAATATATATTTGGTGTACTTTCATATTTTATGTACAGTATATAGCATATATTTGGTGACATTTGATATTTTATGTACAGTATATAATACATATTTGTTGAAATCTGATATTTTATGTATAGTATATAATATATTTTTGGTGAAATTTTATATTTTATGTACAGTATATAATATATATTTGGTGTACTTTCATACTTTATGTACAGTATATAATATATATTTGGTGAAATTTGATATTTTGTATACTGTATATAATATATATTTGTTGATATTTGATATTTTATGTACAGTATATAATATATATTTTTTGAAATTTTATATTTTATGTACAGTATATAATATATATTTGGTGTACTTTCATATTTTATGTTCAGTATATAGTATATATTTGGTGACATTTGATATTTTATGTACAGTGTATAATATATATTTGGTGAAATTTTATATTTTATGTACAGTACATAATATATATTTGGTGTACTTTCATATTTAATGTACAGTATATAGTATATATTTGGTGACATTTGATATTTTATATACAGTATCTAATATATATTTGTTGAAATTTGATATTTTATGTACAGTATATAATATACATTTGGTGTACTTTCATATTTTATGTGCTGTATATAGTATATATTTGGTCACATTTGATATTTTATGTACAGTATATAATATATATTTCTTGAAATTTGATATTTTATGTATAGTATATAATATATATTTGGTGAAATTTTATATTTTATGTAGAGTATATAATATATATTTGGTGTACTTTCATATTTTATGTACAGTATATAAGATATATTTGGTGAAATTTGATATTTTGTATACAGTGTATAATATATATTTGTTGAAATTTGATATTTTATGTAAAGTATATAATATATAATTGGTGAAATTTTATATTTTATGTACAGTACATAATATATATTTGGTGTACTTTCATATTTTATGTACAGTATATAATATATATTTGCTGAAATTTGATATTTTGTATACACTATGTTATATATATTTGTTGAAATTTGATATTTTATGTACAGTATATAATATATTTTTTGAAATTTTATATTTTATGTACAGTATATAATATATATTTGGTGTACTTTCATATTTTGTGTACTGTATATAGTATATATTTGCTGACTTTTGACATTTTATATATAGTATACAATATATATTTGTTGAAATTTGATATCTTATGTACAGTATATAATATATATTTTTTGAATTTTTATATTTTATGTTCAGTATATAATATATATTTGGTGTACTTTCATATTTTATGTACAGTATATAGTATATATTTGGTGACATTTGATATTTTATGTACAGTGTATAATATATATTTGGTGAAATTTTATATTTTATGTACAGTATATAATATATATTTGGTGTACTTTCATATTTTATGTACAGTATATAGTGTATATTTGGTGACATTTGATATTTTATATACAATAAATAAGATATGTTTCTTGAAATTTGATATTTTATGTACAGTGTATACAATATATTTGGTGAAATATGACATTATAGGTACAGTGTATAATGTATGTTTGGTGAAATTTGATATTTTATATACAGTATATATTATATATTTGGTGTAATTTGATATTTTATGTACAGTATATAATATATATTTTTTGAAATTTTATATTTTATGTACAGTATATAATATATATTTGGTGGACTTTCATATTTAATGTACAGTATATAGTATATATTTGGTGACATTTGATATTTTATGTACAGTGTATACAATATATTTGGTGAAATTTTTTATTTTATGTACAGTATATAATATATATTTGGTGTACTTTCATATTTAATATACAGTATATAGTATATATTTGGTGACATTTGATATTTTATATACAATATATAATATATATTTGTTGAAATTTGATATTTTATGTACAGTATATAATATATATTTGGTGAAATTTTATATTTTATGTACAGTATATAAGATATATTTGGTGTACTTTCATATTTTATGTACAGTATATAGTATATATTTGGTGACATTTGATATTTTATTTACAGTATATAATATATATTTGTTAAAATTTGATATTTTGTGTACAGTATATAATATATATTTTTTGAAATTTTATGTTTTATGTACAGTATATAATATATATTTGGTGTACTTTCATATTTTATGTACAGTATATAGTATATATTTGGTGACATTTGATATTTTATGTACAGTGTATAATATATATTTGGTGAAATTTTATATTTTATGTACAGTATATAATATATATTTGGTGTACTTTCATATTTTATGTACAGTATATAGTATATATTTGGTGACATTTGATATTTTATATACAATAAATAAGATATTATTCTTGAAATTTGATATTTTATGTACTGTATATACTATATGTTTGGTGAAATTTGATATTATAGGTACAGTATATAATATATATTAGGTGAAATTTGATATTTTATATACAGTATATAATATATATTTGGTGAAATTTGATATTTTATGTACAGTATATAATATACATTTGTTGAAATTTGATATTTTATGTACAGTATATAATATATATTTGGTGTACTTTCATATTTTATTTACAGTATATAGTATATATTTGGTGACATTTGTTATTTTATGTACAGTGTATAATATATATTTGGTGAAATTTTATATTTTATGTACAGTATATAATATATATTTGGTGTACTTTCATATTTTATGTACAGTATATAGTATATATTTGGTGACATTTGATGTTTTATGTACAGTGTATAATATATATTTGGTGAAATTTTATATTTTATGTACAGTATATAGTATATATTTGGTGTACTTTCATATTTTATGTACAGTATATAGTATATATTTGGTGACATTTGATATTTTATATACAATAAATAAGATATGTTTCTTGAAATTTGATATTTTATGTGCAGTATATAATATATATTTGGTGAAATTTTATGTTTTATGTACAGTATATAGTATATATTTGGTGACATTTGATATTTTATATACAATATATAATATATATTTGTTGAAATTTGATATTTTATGTAGAGTATATATTATATATTTGGTGAAATTTTATATTTTATGTACAGTATATAAAATATATTTGGTGTACTTTCATATTTTATGTACAGTATATAGTATATATTTGGTGACATTTGATATTTTATGTACAGTGTATAATATATATTTGGTGAAATTTTATATTTTAAGTACAGTATATAATATATATTTGGTGTACTTTCATATTTAATGTACAGTATATAGTATATATTTGGTGACATTTGATATTTTATACACAGTATATAATATATATTTGTTGAAATTTGATATTTTATGTACAGTATATAATATATATTTGGTGAAATTTTATATTTTATGTACAGTATATAATATATATTTGGTGTACTTTCATATTTTATGTACAGTATAGAGTATATATTTGGTGACATTTGATATTTTATGTACAGTATATAATATATATTTGTTGAAATTTGATATTTTATGTATAGTATATAATATATATTTGTTGAAATTTGATATTTTATGTACAGTATATAATATATATTTGTTGAAATTTGATATTTTATGTACAGTATATAATATATATTTGGTGAAATTTTATATTTTATGTACAGTATATAATATATATTTGGTGTACTTTCATATTTTATGTACAGTATATAGCATATATTTGGTGAAATTTGATATTTTGTATACAGTATATAATACATATTTGTTGAAATTTGATAATTTATGTAAAGTATATAATATATAATTGGTGAAATTTTATATTTTATGTACAGTACATAATATATATTTGGTGTACTTTCTTATTTTATGTACAGTATATAATATATATTTGCTGAAATTTGATATTTTGTATACAGTATATAATATATATTTGTTGAAATTTGATATTTTATGTACAGTATATAATATATATTTTTGAAATTTTATATTTTATGTACGGTATATAATATATATTTGGTGTACTTTCATATTTTGTGTACAATATATAGTATATATTTGGTGACTTTTGACATTTTATATACAGTATACAATATATATTTGTTGAAATTTGATATCTTATGTACAGTATATAATATATATTTTTTGAAATTTTACATTTTATGTACAGTATATAATATATATTTCGTGTACTTTCATATTTTATGTACAGTATATGGTATATATTTGGTGACATTTGATATTTTATGTACAGTGTATAATATATATTTGGTGAAATTTTATATTTTATGTACAGTATATAATATATATTTGGTGTACTTTCATATTTTATGTACAGTACATAGTGTATATTTGGTGACATTTGATATTTTATATACAATAAATAAGATATGTTTCTTGAAATTTGATATTTTATGTACAGTATATACTATATATTTGGTGAAATTTGACATTATAGGTACAGTATAAAATATATGTTTGGTGAAATTTGATATTTTATATACAGTATATAATATATATTTGGTGAAATTTGATATTTTATGTACAGTATATAATATATATTTTTTGAAATTTTATATTTTATGTACAGTATATAATATATATTTGGTGGACTTTCATATTTTATGTACAGTATATAGTATATATTTGGTGACCTTTGATATTTTATGTACGGTGTATAATATATATTTGGTGAAATTTTATATTTTATGTACAGTATATAATATATATTTGGTGTACTTTCATATTTTATGTACAGTATATAGTATATATTTGGTGACATTTGATATTTTATATACAATATATAATATATATTTGTTGAAATTTGATACTTTATGTACAGTATATAATATATATTTGGTGAAATTTTATATTTTATGTACAGTATATAAGATATATTTGGTGTACTTTCATATTTTATGTACAGTATATAGTATATATTTGGTGACATTTGATATTTTATATACAATAAATAAGATATGTTTCTTGAAATTTGATATTTTATGTACAGTATATACTATATATTCGGTGAAATTTTATATTTTATGTACAGTATATAAGATATATTTGGTGTACTTTCATATTTTATGTACAGTATATAGTATATATTTGGTGACATTTGATATTTTATGTACAGTATATAATATATATTTGTTGAAATTTGATATTTTATGTATAGTATATAATATATATTTGGTGAAATTTCATATTTTATATACCGTATATAATATATATTTGGTGTACTTTCATATTTTATGTACAGTATATAGTATATATTTGGTGACAGTTGATATTTTATGTACAGTATATAATATATATTTTTTGAAATTTTATATTTTATGTACAGTATATAATATATATTTGGTGTACTTTCATATTTTATGTACAGTATATAGTATATATTTGGTGACATTTGATATTTTAAATACAATATATAATATATATTTGTTGAAATTTGAAATTTTATGTACAGTATATACTATATATTTGGTGAAATTTGACACTATAGGTACAGTATATAATATATGTTTGGTGAAATTTGATATTTTATATACAGTATATAATATATATTTGGTGAAATTTGATATTTTATGTACAGTATATAATATATATTTTTTGAAATTTTATATTTTATGTCCAGTATATAATATATATTTGGTGGACTTTCATATTTTATGTACAGTATATAGTATATATTTGGTGACATTTGATATTTTATGTACAGTGTATAATATATATTTGGTGAAATTTCATATTTTATGTACAGTATATAATATATATTTGCTGTACTTTCATATTTAATATACAGTATATAGTATATATTTGGTGAAATTTGATATTTTATATACAATATATAATATATATTTGTTGAAATTTGATATTTTATGTACAGTATATAATATATATTTGGTGAAATTTTATATTTTATGTACAGTATATAAGAGATATTTGGTGTACTTTCATATTTTATGTACAGTATATAGTATATATTTGGTGACATTTGATATATATTTTATATACCGTATATAATATATATTTGGTGTACTTTCATATTTTATGTATAGTATATAGTATATATTTGGTGACATTTGATATTTTATGTACAGTATATAATATATATTTGGTGAAATTTTATATTTTATGTACAGTATATAATATATATTTGGTGTACTTTCATATTTTGTGTACAGTATATAGTATATATTTGGTGACTTTTGACATTTTATATACAGTATATAATATATATTTGTTGAAATTTGATATCTTATGTACAGTATATAATATATATTTTTTGAAATTTTATATTTTATGTACAGTATATAATATATATTTGGTGTACTTTCATATTTTATGTACAGTATATAGTATATATTTGGTGACATTTGATATTTTATGTACAGTGTATAATATATATTTGGTGAAATTTTATATTTTATGTACAGTATATAATATATATTTGGTGTAATTTCATATTTTATATACAGTATATAGTGTATATTTGGTGACATTTGATATTTTATATACAATAAATAAGATATGTTTCTTGAAATTTGATATTTTATGTACAGTAAATACTATATATTTGGTGAAATTTGACGTTATAGGTACAGTATATAATATATGTTTGGTGAAATTTGATATTTTATATACACTACATAATATATATTTGGTGAAATTTTATATTTTATGTACAGCATATAAGATATATTTGGTGTACTTTCATATTTTATGTACAGTATATAGTATATATTTGGTGACATTTGATATTTTATGTACAGTATATAATATATATTTGTTGAAATTTGATATTTTATGTATAGTATATAATATATATTTGGTGAAATTTCATATTTTATATACCGTATATAATATATATTTGGTGTACTTTCATATTTTATGTACAGTATATAGTATATATTTGGTGACATTTGATATTTTATGAACAGTATATAATATATATTTGGTGAAATTTTATATTTTATGTACAGTATATAATATATATTTGGTGTACTTTCATATTTTATGTACCGTATATAGTATATATTTGGTGACATTTGATATTTTATGTACCGTGTATAATATATATTTGGTGAAATTTTATATTTTATGTACAGTATATAATATGTATTTGGTGTACTTTCATATTTAATGTACAGTATATAGTATATATTTGGTGACATTTGATTTTTATATACAATATATAATATATATTTGTTGAAATTTGAAATTTTATCTACAGTACATAATATATATTTAGTGAAATTTTATATTTTATGTACAGTATATAAGATATATTTGGTGTACTTTCATATTTAATGTACAGTATATAGTATATATTTGGTGACATTTGATATTTTATGTACAGTGTATAGTATATATTTGGTGAAATTTTATATTTTATGTACAGTATATAACATATATTTCGTGTACTTTCATATTTTATGTACAGTATATAGTATATATTTGGTGACATTTGATATTTTATGTACCGTGTATAATATATATTTGGTGAAATTTTATATTTTATGTACAGTATATAATATGTATTTGGTGTACTTTCATATTTAATGTACAGTATATAGTATATATTTGGTGACATTTGATTTTTATATACAATATATAATATATATTTGTTGAAATTTGAAATTTTATCTACAGTACATAATATATATTTAGTGAAATTTTATATTTTATGTACAGTATATAAGATATATTTGGTGTACTTTCATATTTAATGTACAGTATATAGTATATATTTGGTGACATTTGATATTTTATGTACAGTGTATAGTATATATTTGGTGAAATTTTATATTTTATGTACAGTATATAATATATATTTGGTGTACTTTCATATTTCATGTACAGTATATAGTATATATTTGGTGACATTTGATATTTTATGTACAGTATATAATATATATTTTTTGAAATTTTATATTTTATGTACAGTATATAATATATATTTGGTGTACTTTCGTATTTTATGTACACTATATAGTATATATTTGATGACATTTGATATTTTATAAACAGTGTATAATATATATTTGGTGAAATTTTATATTTTATGTACAGTATATGATATATATTTGGTGTACTTTCATATTTTATGTACAGTATATAGTATATATTTGGTGACATTTGATATTTTATGTACAGTGTATAATATATATTTGGTGAAATTTTATATTTTATGTACACTATATAATATATATTTGGTGTACTTTCATATTTAATGTACAGTATATAGTGTATATTTGGCGACATTTGATAATTGATATACAGTACATAATATATATTTGTTGAAATTTGATATTTTGTGTATAGTATATAATATATATTTTTTGAAATTTTATATTTTATGTACAGTATATAATATATATTTGGTGTACTTTCATATTTTATGTACAGTATATAGTATATATTTGGTGACATTTCACATTTTATGTACAGTATATAATATATATTTTTTGAAATTTTATATTTTATGTACAGTATATAATATATATTTGGTGTACTTTCATATTTTGTGTACAGTATATAGTATATATTTGGTGACTTTTGACATTTTATATACAGTATATAATATATATTTGTTGAAATTTGATATCTTATGTACAGTATATAATATATATTTTTTGAAATTTTATATTTTATGTACAGTATATAATATATATTTGGTGTACTTTCATATTTTATGTACAGTATATAGTATATATTTGGTGACATTTGATATTTTATGTACAGTGTATAATATATATTTGGTGAAATTTTATATTTTATGTACAGTATATAATATATATTTGGTGTACTTTCATATTTTATGTACAGTATATTGTGTATATTTCGTGACATTTGATATTTTATATACAATAAATAAGATATGTTTCTTGAAATTTGATATTTTATGTACAGTATATACTATATATTTGGTGAAATTTGACATTATAGGTACAGTATATAATATATGTTTGGTTAAATTTGATATTTTATATACAGTATATAATATATATTTGGTGAAATTTGATATTTTATGTACAGTATATAATATATATTTTTTGAAATTTTATATTTTATGTACAGTATATAATATATATTTGGTGGACATTCATATTTTATGTACAGTATATAGTATATATTTGGTGACCTTTGATATTTTATGTACAGTGAATAATATATATTTGGTGAAATTTTATATTTTATGTACAGCATATAATATATATTTGGTGTACTTTCATATTTTATGTACAGTATATAGTATATATTTGGTGACATTTGATATTTTATATACAATATATAATATATATTTGTTGAAATTTGATATTTTATGTACAGTATATAATATATATTTGGTGAAATTTTATATTTTATGTACAGTATATAAGATATATTTGGTGTACTTTCATATTTTATGTACAGTATATAGTATATATTTGGTGACATTTGATATTTTATATACAATAAATAAGATGTTTTTCTTGAAATTTGATATTTTATGTACAGTATATACTATATATTTGGTGAAATTTTATATTTTATGTACAGTATATAAGATATATTTGGTGTACTTTCATATTTTATGTACAGTATATAGTATATATTTGGTGACATTTGATATTTTATGTACAGTATATAAAATATATTTGTTGAAATTTGATATTTTATGTATAGTGTATAATATATATTTGGTGAAATTTCATATTTTATATACCGTATATAATATATATTTGGTGTACTTTCATATTTTATGTACAGTATATAGTATATATTTGGTGACATTTGATATTTTATGTACGGTATATAATATATATTTGGCGAAATTTTATATTTTATGTACAGTATATAATATATATTTGGTGTACTTTCATATTTTGTGTACAGTATATAGTATATATTTGGTGACTTTTGACATTTTATGTACAGTATATAATATATATTTGTTGAGATTTGATATCTTATGTACAGTATATAATATATATTTTTTGAAATTTTATATTTTATGTACAGTATATAATATATATTTGGTGTACTTTCATATTTTATGTACAGTATATAGTGTATATTTGGTGACATTTGATATTTTATATACAATAAATAAGATATGTTTCTTGAAATTTGATATTTTATGTACAGTATTTTCTATATATTTGGTGAAATTTGACATTATAGGTACAGTATATAATATATGTATGGCGAAATTTGATATTTCATATACAGTACATAATATATATTTGGTGAAATTTTATATTTTATGTACAGTATATAAGATATATTTGGTGTACTTTTATATTTTATGTACTGTATATAGTATATATTAGGTGACATTTGATATTTTATGTACAGTATATAATATATATTTGTTGAAATTTGATATTTTATGTACATTATATAATATATATTTGGTTAAATTTTATATTTTATGTACAGTATATAAGATATATTTGGTGTAATTTCATATTTTATGTACAGTATATAGTATATATTTGGTGACATTTGATATTTTATATACAATAAATAAGATATGTTTCTTGAAATTTGATATTTTATGTACAGTATACACTATATATTTGGTGAAATTTTATATTTTATGTACAGTATATAAGATATATTTACTTTCATATTTTATGTACAGTATATAGTATATATTTGGTGACATTTGATATTTTATGTACAGTATATAATATATATTTGTTGAAATTTGATATTTTATGTATAGTATATAATATATATTTGGTGAAATTTCATATTTTATATACCGTATATAATATATATTTGGTGTACTTTCATATTTTATGTACAGTATATAGTATATATTTGGTGATATTTGATATTTTATGTACAGTATATAATATATATATGGTGACATTTGATATTTTATGTACAGTATATAATATATATTTGGTGAAATTTTATATTTTATGTACAGTATATAATATATATTTCGTGTACTTTCATATTTTGTGTACAGTATATAGTATATATTTGGTGACTTTTGACATTTTATATACAGTATATAATATATATTTGTTGAAATTTGATATCTTATGTACAGTATATAATATATATTTTTTGAAATTTTATATTTTATGTACAGTATATAATATATATTTGGTGTACTTTCATATTTTATGTACAGTATATAGTATATATTTGGTGACATTTGATATTTTATGTACTGTGTATAATATATATTTGGTGAAATTTTATATTTTATGTACAGTATATAATATATATTTGGTGTACTTTCATATTTTATTTACAGTATATAGTGTATATTTGGTGACATTTGATATTTTATATACAATAAATAAGATATGTTTCTTGAAATTTGATATTTTATGTACAGTATATACTATATATTTGGTGAAATTTGACATTATAGGTACAGTATATAATATATGTATGGCGAAATTTGATATTTCATATACAGTACATAATATATATTTGGTGAAATTTTATATTTTATGTACAGTATATAAGATATATTTGGTGTACTTTTATATTTTATGTACTGTATATAGTATATATTAGGTGACATTTGATATTTTATGTACAGTATATAATATATATTTGCTGAAATTTGATATTTTATGTATAGTATATAATATATATTTGGTAAAATTTCATATTTTATATACCGTATATAATATATATTTGGTGTACTTTCATATTTTATGTACAGTATATAGTATATATTTGGTGACATTTGATATTTTATGTACAGTATATAATATATATTTGGTGAAATTTTATATTTTATGTACAGTATATAATATATATTTGGTGTACTTTCATATTTTATGTACTGTATATAGTATATATTTGGTGACATTTGATATTTTATATACAATTAATAAGATAAGTTTCTTGAAATTTGATATTTTATGTACAGTATATACTATATATTTGGTGAAATTTTATATTTTATGTACTGTATATAAGATATATTTGGTGTACTTTCATATTTTATGTACAGTATATAGTATATATTTGGTGAGATTTGATATTTTATGTACAGTATATAATATATACTTGCAGAAATTTGATATTTTATGTATAGTATATAATATATATTTGGTGAAATTTTATATTTTATGTACAGTGTTTAACATATATTTCGTGTACTTTAATATTTTATGTACAGTATATAGTATATATTTGGTGACATTTGATATTTTATGTACCGTGTATAATATATATTTGGTGAAATTTTATATTTTATGTACAGTATATAATATGTATTTGGTGTACTTTCATATTTAATGTACAGTATATAGTATATATTTGGTGACATTTGATTTTTATATACAATATATAATATATATTTGTTGAAATTTGAAATTTTATGTACAGTACATAATATATATTTGGTGAAATTTTATATTTTATGTACAGTATATAAGATATATTTGGTGTAATTTCATATTTAATGTACAGTATATAGTATATATTTGGTGACATTTGATATTTTATGTACAGTGTATAGTATATATTTGGTGAAATTTTATATTTTATGTACAGTATATAATATATATTTGGTGTACTTTCATATTTAATGTACAGTATATAGTATATATTTGGTGACATTTGATATTTTATATACAATATATAATATATATTTGTTGAAATTTGAAATTTTATGTACAGTATATAATTTATATTTGGTGAAATTTGATATTTTATGTACAGTATATAATATATATTTGGTGTACTTTCATATTTAATGTACAGTATATAGTATATATTTGGTGATATTTCATATTTTATATACAGTATATAATATATATTTTTTGAAATTTTATATTTTATGTACAGTATATAATATATATTTGGTGTACTTTCATATTTTATGTACAGTATATAGTATATATTTGATGACATTTGATATTTTATGTACAGTGTATAATATATATTTGGTGAAATTTTATATTTTATGTACAGTATATGATATATATTTGGTGTACTTTCATATTTTATGTACAGTATATAGTATATATTTGGTGACATTTGATATTTTATGTACAGTGTATAATATATATTTGGTGAAATTTTAAATTTTATGTACACTATATAATACATATTTGGTGTACTTTCATATTTAATGTACAGTATATAGTGTATATTTGGCGACATTTGATATTTGATATACAGTACATAAAATATATTTGTTGAAATTTGATATTTTTTGTACAGTATATAATATATATTTTTTGAAATTTTATATTTTATGTACAGTATATAATATATATTTGGTGTACTTTCATAGTTTATGTACAGTATATAGTATATATTTGGTGACATTTGATATTTTATGTATAGTGTATAATATATATTTGGTGGAATTTTATATTTAATGTACAGTAGATAATATATATTTGGTGTACTTTCATATTTTATGTACAGTATATAGTATATATTTGGAGACATTTGATATTTTATGTACAGTATAATATATATATTTGTTGAAATTTGATATTTTATGTATAGTATATAATATATATTTGGTTTAATTTGATATTTTATGTACAGTATATAATATATATTTGTTGAAATTTGATATTTTATGTACAGTATATAATATATATTTGGTGAAATTTTATATTTTATGTACAGTATATAATATATATTTGGTGTACTTTCATATTTTATGTACAGTATATAGCATATATTTGGTGACATTTGATATTTTATGTGCAGTATATAATACATATTTGTTGAAATCTGATATTTTATGTATAGTATATAATATATTTTTGGTGAAATTTTATATTTTATGTACAGTATATAATATATATTTGGTGTACTTTCATAGTTTATGTACAGTATATAATATATATTTGGTGAAATTTGATATTTTGTATACTGTATATAATATATATTTGTTGATATTTGATATTTTATGTACAGTATATAATATATATTTTTTGAAATTTTATATTTTATGTACAGTATATAATATATATTTGGTGTACTTTCATATTTTATGTACAGTATATAGTATATATTTGGTGACATTTGATATTTTATGTACAGTGTATAATATATATTTGGTGAAATTTTATATTTTATGTACAGTACATAATATATATTTGGTGTACTTTCATATTTAATGTACAGTATATAGTATATATTTGGTGACATTTGATATTTTATATACAGTATATAATATATATTTGTTGAAATTTGATATTTTATGTACAGTATATAATATACATTTGGTGTACTTTCATATTTTATGTGCTGTGTATAGTATATATTTGGTGACATTTGATATTTTATGTACAGTATATAATATATATTTGGTGTACTTTCATATTTTATGTACAGTATATAATATATATTTGGTGAAATTTGATATTTTGTATACAGTATATAATATATATTTGTTGAAATTTGATATTTTATGTAAAGTATATAATATATAATTGGTGAAATTTTATATTTTATGTACAGTACATAATATATATTTGGTGTACTTTCATATTTTATGTACAGTATATAATATATATTTGCTGAAATTTGATATTTTGTATACACTATATTATATATATTTGTTGAAATTTGATATTTTATGTACAGTATATAATATATTTTTTGAAATTTTATATTTTATGTACAGTATATAATATATATTTGGTGTACTTTCATATTTTGTGTACTGTATATAGTATATATTTGGTGACTTTTGACATTTTATATATAGTATACAATATATATTTGTTGAAATTTGATATCTTATGTACAGTATATAATATATATTTTTTGAATTTTTATATTTTATGTTCAGTATATAATATATATTTGGTGTACTTTCATATTTTATGTACAGTATATAGTATATATTTGGTGACATTTGATATTTTATGTACAGTGTATAATATATATTTGGTGAAATTTTATATTTTATGTACAGTATATAATATATATTTGGTGTACTTTCATATTTTATGTACATTATATAGTGTATATTTGGTGACATTTGATATTTTATATACAATAAATAAGATATGTTTCTTGAAATTTGATATTTTATGTACAGTGTATACAATATATTTGGTGAAATTTGACATTATAGGTACAGTGTATAATGTATGTTTGGTGAAATTTGATATTTTATATACAGTATATATTATATATTTGGTGTAATTTGATATTTTATGTACAGTATATAATATATATTTTTTGAAATTTTATATTTTATGTACAGTATATAATATATATTTGGTGGACTTTCATATTTTATGTACAGTATGTAGTATATATTTGGTGACATTTGATATTTTATGTACAGTGTATACTATATATTTGGTGAAATTTTTTATTTTATGTACAGTATATAATATATATTTGGTGTACTTTCATATTTAATATACAGTATATAGTATATATTTGGTGACATTTGATATTTTATATACAATATATAATATATATTTGTTGAAATTTGATATTTTATGTACAGTATATAATATATATTTGGTGAAATTTTATATTTTATGTACAGTATATAAGATATATTTGGTGTACTTTCATATTTTATGTACAGTATATAGTATATATTTGGTGACATTTTATATTTTATTTACAGTACATAATATATATTTGTTAAAATTTGATATTTTATGTACAGTATATAATATATATTTTTTGAAATTTTATATTTTATGTACAGTATATAATATATATTTGGTGTACTTTCATATTTTATGTACAGTACATAGTATATATTTGGTGAGATTTGATATTTTATGTACAGTGTATAATATATATTTTGTGAAATTTTATATTTTATGTACATTATATAATATATATTTGGTGTACTTTCATATTTTATGTACAGTATATAGTATATATTTGGTGACATTTGATATTTTATATACAATAAATAATATATTATTCTTGAAATTTGATATTTTATGTACAGTATATACTATATGTTTGGTGAAATTTGATATTATAGGTACAGTATATAATATATATTAGGTGAAATTTGATATTTTATATACAGTATATAATATATATTTGGTGAAATTTGATATTTTATGTACAGTATATAATATACATTTGTTGAAATTTGATATTTTATGTACAGTATATAATATATATTTGGTGTACTTTCATATTTTATTTACAGTATATAGTATATATTTGGTGACATTTGTTATTTTATGTACAGTGTATAATATATATTTGGTGAAATTTTATATTTTATGTACAGTATATAATATATATTTGGTGTACTTTCATATTTTATGTACAGTATACAGTATATATTTGGTGACATTTGATGTTTTATGTACAGTGTATAATATATATTTGGTGAAATTTTATATTTTATGTACAGTATATAGTATATATTTGGTGTACTTTCATATTTTATGTACAGTATATAGTATATATTTGGTGACATTTGATATTTTATATACAATAAATAAGATATGTTTCTTGAAATTTGATATTTTATGTACAGTATATAATATATATTTGGTGAAATTTTATATATTATGTACAGTATATAAGATATATTTGGTGTACTTTCATATTTTATGTACAGTATATAGTATATATTTGGTGACATTTGATATTTTACGTACAGTATATAATATATATTTGTTGAAATTTGATATTTTATGTATAGTATATAATATATATTTGGTGAAATTTTATATTTTATATACCGTATATAATATATATTTGGTGTACTTTCATATTTTATGTACAGTATATAGTATATATTTGGTGACATTTGATATTTTATGTACAGTATATAATATATATTTTTTGAAATTTTATATTTTATGTACAGTATATAAGATATATTTGGTGTACTTTCATATTTTGTGTACAGTATATAGTATATATTTGGTGACATTTGACATTTTACATACAGTATATAATATATATTTGTTGAAATTTGGTATTTTATGTACAGTATATAATATATATTTTTTGAAATTTTATATTTTATGTACAGTATATAATATATATTTGGTGTACTTTCATATTTTATGTACAGTATATAGTATATATTTGGTGACATTTGATATTTTATGTACAGTGTATAATATATATTTGGTGAAATTTTATATTTTATGTACAGTATATAATATATATTTGGTGTACTTTCATATTTTATGTACAGTATATAGTGTATATTTGGTGACATTTGATATTTTATACACAGTAAATAAGATATGTTTCTTGAAATTTGATATTTTATGTACAGTATATACTATATGTTTGGTGAAATTTGATATTATAGGTACAGTATATACTATATATTTGGTGAAATTTGACATTATAGGTACAGGGTATAATGTATGTTTGGTGAAATTTTATATTTTATGTACAGTATATAAGATATATTTGGTGTACTTTCATATTTTATGTACAGTATATAGTATATATTTGGTGACATGTGAGATTTTATGTACAGTATATAATATATATTTGTTGCAATTTGATATTTTATGTATAGTATATAATATATATTTGGTGAAATTTCATATTTTATATACCGTATATAATATATATTTGGTGTACTTTCATATTTTATGTACAGTATATAGTATATATTTCGTGACATTTGATATTTTATGTACAGTATATAATATATATTTGGTGAAATTTTATATTTTATGTACAGTATATAATATATATTTGGTGTACTTTCATATTTTGTGTACAGTATATAGTATATATTTGGTGTCCTTTGACATTTTATATACAGTGTATAATATATATTTGTTGAAATTTGATATCTTATGTACAGTATATAAGATATATTTTTTGAAATTTTATATTTTATGTACAGTATATAATATATATTTGGTGTACTTTCATATTTTATGTACAGTATATAGTATATATTTGGTGACATTTGATATTTTATGTACAGTTTATAATATATATTTGGTGAAATTTTATATTTTATGTACAGTTTATAATATATATTTGGTGTACTTTCATATTTTATATACAGTATATAGTGTATATTTGGTGACATTTGATATTTTATATACAATAAATAAGATATGTTTCTTGAAATTTGATATTTTATGTACAGTATATACTATATATTTGGTGAAATTTGACATTATAGGTACAGTATATAATATATTTATGATGAAATTTGATATTTTATATACAGTACATAATATATATTTGGTGAAATTTTATATTTTATGTACAGTATATAAGATATATTTGGTGTACTTTCATATTTTATGTACAGTATATAGTATATATTTGGTGACATTTGATATTTTATGTACAGTATATAATATATATTTGTTGAAATTTGATATTTTATGTATAGTATATAATATATATTTGGTGAAATTTCATATTTTATATACCGTATATAATATATATTTGGTGTACTTTCATATTTTATGTACAGTATATAGTATATATTTGGTGACATTTGATATTTTATGTACAGTATATAATATATATTTGGTGAAATTTTATATTTTATGTACAGTATATAATATATATTTGGTGTACTTTCATATTTTATGTACTGTATATAGTATATATTTGGTGACATTTGATATTTTATATACAATTAATAAGATAAGTTTCTTGAAATTTGATATTTTATGTACAGTATATACTATATATTTGGTGAAATTTTATATTTTAAGTACTGTATATAAGATATATTTGGTGTACTTTCATATTTTATGTACAGTATATAGTATATATTTGGTGACATTTGATATTTTATGTACAGTATATAATATATATTTGCTGAAATTTGATATTTTATGTATTGTATATAATATATATTTGGTGAAATTTTATATTTTATGTACAGTATATAACATATATTTCGTGTACTTTCATATTTTATGTACAGTATATAGTATACATTTGGTGACATTTGATATTTTATGTATAGTGTATAATATATATTTGGTGAAATTTTATATTTTATGTACAGTATATAATATGTATTTGGTGTACTTTCATATTTAATGTACAGTATATAGTATATATTTGGTGACATTTGATTTTTATATACAATATATAATATATATTTGTTGAAATTTGAAATTTTATGTACAGTACATAATATATATTTAGTGAAATTTTATATTTTATGTACAGTATATAAGATATATTTGGTGTAATTTCATATTTAATGTACAGTATATAGTATATATTTGGTGACATTTGATATTTTATGTACAGTGTATAGTATATATGTGGTGAAATTTTATATTTTATGTACAGTATATAATATATATTTGGTGTACTTTCATTTTTAATGTACAGTATATAGTATATATTTGGTGACATTTGATATTTTATATACAATATATAATATATATTTGTTGAAATTTGAAATTTTATATACAGTATCTAATATATATTTGGTGAAATTTGATATTTTATGTACAGTATATAATATATATTTGGTGTACTTTCATATTTAATGTACAGTATATAGTATATATTTGGTGACATTTCATATTTTATATACAGTATATAATATATATTTTTTGAAATTTTATATTTTATGTACAGTATATAATATATATTTGGTGTACTTTCATATTTTATGTACAGTATATAGTATATATTTGATGACATTTGATATTTTATGTACAGTGTATAATATATATTTGGTGAAATTTTATATTTTATGTACAGTATATGATATATATTTGGTGTACATTCATATTTTATGTACAGTATATAGTATATATTTGGTGACATTTGATATTTTATGTACAGTGTATAATATATATTTGGTGAAATTTTATATTTTATGTACACTATATAATATATATTTGGTGTACTTTCATATTTAATGTACAGTATATAGTGTATATTTGGCGACATTTGATATTTGATATACAGTACATAATATATATTTGTTGAAATTTGATATTTTTTGTACAGTATATAATATATATTTTTTGAAATTTTATATTTTATGTACAGTATATAATATATATTTGGTGTACTTTCATATTTTATGTACAGTACATAGTATATATTTGGTGACATTTGATATTTTATGTACAGTGTATAATATATATTGGGTGAAATTTTATATTTTATGTACAGTATATAATATATATTTGGTGTACTTTCATATTTTATGTACAGTATATAGTATATATTTGGTGACATTTGATATTTTATGTACAGTGTATAATATATATTTGGTGAAATTTTATATTTTATGTACAGTATATAAGATATATTTGGTGTACTTTCATATTTAATGTACAGTATATAGTATATATTTGGTGACATTTGATATTTTATACACAGTATATAATATATATTTGTTGAAATTTGATATTTTATGTACAGTATATAATATATATTTGGTGACTTTTTATATTTTATGTACAGTATGTATTATATATTTGGTGTACTTTCATATTTTATGTACAGTATATAGTATATATTTGGTGACACTTGATATTTTATGTACAGTATAATATATATATTTGTTGAAATTTGATATTTTATGTATAGTATATAATATATATTTGGTGAAATTTGATATTTTATGTACAGTATATAATACATATTTGTTGAAATTTGATATTTTATGTACAGTATATAATATATATTTGGTGAAATTTTATATTTTATGTACAGTATATAATATATATTTGGTGTACTTTCATATTTTATGTACAGTATATAGCATATATTTGGTGACATTTGATATTTTATGTACAGTATATAATACATATTTGTTGAAATCTGATATTTTGTGTATAGTATATAATATATTTTTGGTGAAATTTTATATTTTATGTACAGTATATAATATATATTTGGTGTACTTTCATACTTTATGTACAGTATATAATATATATTTGGTGAAATTTGATATTTTGTATACTGTATATAATATATATTTGTTGATATTTGATATTTTATGTACAGTATATAATATATATTTTTTGAAATTTTATATTTTATGTACAGTATATAATATATATTTGGTGTACTTTCATATTTTATGTTCAGTATATAGTATATATTTGGTGACATTTGATATTTTATGTACAGTGTATAATATATATTTGTTGAAATTTGGTATTTTATGTACAGTACATAATATATATTTGGTGTACTTTCATATTTAATGTACAGTATATAGTATATATTTGGTGACATTTGATATTTTATATACAGTATCTAATATATATTTGTTGAAATTTGATATTTTATGTACAGTATATAATATACATTTGGTGTACTTTCATATTTTATGTGCTGTATATAGTATATATTTGGTGACATTTGATATTTTATGTACAGTATATAATATATATTTCTTGAAATTTGATATTTTATGTATAGTATATAATATATATTTGGTGAAATTTTATATTTTATGTAGAGTATATAATATATATTTGGTGTACTTTCATATTTTATGTGCAGTATATAAGATATATTTGGTGAAATTTGATATTTTGTATACAGTGTATAATATATATTTGTAGAAATTTGATATTTTATGTAAAGTATATAATATATAATTGGTGAAATTTTATATTTTATGTACAGTACATAATATATATTTGGTGTACTTTCATATTTTATGTACAGTATATAATATATATTTGCTGAAATTTGATATTTTGTATACACTATGTTATATATATTTGTTGAAATTTGATATTTTATGTACAGTATATAATATATTTTTTGAAATTTTATATTTTATGTACAGTATATAATATATATTTGGTGTACTTTCATATTTTGTGTACTGTATATAGTATATATTTGCTGACTTTTGACATTTTATATATAGTATACAATATATATTTGTTGAAATTTGATATCTTATGTACAGTATATAATATATATTTTTTGAATTTTTATATTTTATGTTCAGTATATAATATATATTTGGTGTACTTTCATATTTTATGTACAGTATATAGTATATATTTGGTGACATTTGATATTTTATGTACAGTGTATAATATATATTTGGTGAAATTTTATATTTTATGTACAGTATATAATATATATTTGGTGTACTTTCATATTTTATGTACAGTATATAGTGTATATTTGGTGACATTTGATATTTTATATACAATAAATAAGATATGTTTCTTGAAATTTGATATTTTATGTACAGTGTATACAATATATTTGGTGAAATTTGACATTATAGGTACAGTGTATAATGTATGTTTGGTGAAATTTGATATTTTATATACAGTATATATTATATATTTGGTGTAATTTGATATTTTATGTACAGTATATAATATATATTTTTTGAAATTTTATATTTTATGTACAGTATATAATATATATTTGGTGGACTTTCATATTTTATGTACAGTATATAGTATATATTTGGTGACATTTGATATTTTATGTGCAGTGTATACTATACATTTGGTGAAATTTTTTATTTTATGTACAGTATATAATATATATTTGGTGTACTTTCATATTTAATATACAGTATATAGTATATATTTGGTGACATTTGATATTTTATATACAATATATAATATATATTTGTTGAAATTTGATATTTTATGTACAGTATATAATATATATTTGGTGAAATTTTATATTTTATGTACAGTATATAAGATATATTTGGTGTACTTTCATATTTTATGTACAGTATATAGTATATATTTGGTGACATTTGATATTTTATTTACAGTATATAATATATATTTGTTAAAATTTGATATTTTATGTACAGTATATAATATATATTTTTTGAAATTTTATGTTTTATGTACAGTATATAATATATATTTGGTGTACTTTCATATTTTGTGTACAGTATATAGTATATATTTGGTGACATTTGACATTTTACATACAGTATATAATATATATTTGTTGAAATTTGGTATTTTATGTACAGTATATAATATATATTTTTTGAAATTTTATATTTTATGTACAGTATATAATATATATTTGGTGTACTTTCATATTTTATGTACAGTATATAGTATATATTTGGTGACATTTGATATTTTATGTACAGTGTATAATATATATTTGGTGAAATTTTATATTTTATGTACAGTATATAATATATATTTGGTGTACTTTCATATTTTATGTACAGTATATAGTGTATATTTGGTGACATTTGATATTTTATACACAGTAAATAAGATATGTTTCTTGAAATTTGATATTTTATGTACAGTATATACTATATGTTTGGTGAAATTTGATATTATAGGTACAGTATATACTATATATTTGGTGAAATTTGACATTATAGGTACAGGGTATAATGTATGTTTGGTGAAATTTGATATTTTATATACAGTATATAATATATATTTGGTGTAATTTGATATTTTATGTACAGTATATAATATATATTTGGTGTACTTTCATATTTTATTTACAGTATATATTATATATTTGGTGACATTTGATATTTTATGTACAGTGTTTAATATATATTTGGTGAAATTTTATATTTTATGTACAGTATATAATATATATTTGGTGTACTTTCATATTTATATACAGTATATAGTATATATTTGGTGATATTTGATGTTTTATGTACAGTGTATAATATATATTTGGTGAAATTTTATATTTTATGTACAGTATATAATATATATTTGGTGTACTTTCATATTTTATGTACAGTATATAGTATATATTTGGTGACATTTGATACTTTATATACAATAAATAAGATATGTTTCTTGAAATTTGATATTTTATGTACAGTGTATACTATATATTTGGTGAAATTTTATATTTTATGTACAGTATATAAGATATATTTGGTGTACTTTCATATTTTATGTACAGTATATAGTATATATTTGGTGACATTTGAGATTTTATGTACTGTATATAATATATATTTGTTGCAATTTGATATTTTATTTATAGTATATAATATATATTTGGTGAAATTTCATATTTTATATACCGTATATAATATATATTTGGTGTACTTTCATATTTTATGTACAGTATATAGTATATATTTCGTGACATTTGATATTTTATGTACAGTATATAATATATATTTGGTGAAATTTTATATTTTATGTACAGTATATAATATATATTTGGTGTACTTTCATATTTTGTGTACAGTATATAGTATATATTTGGTGTCCTTTGACATTTTATATACAGTGTATAATATATATTTGTTGAAATTTGATATCTTATGTACAGTATATAAGATATATTTTTTGAAATTTTATATTTTATGTACAGTATATAATATATATTTGGTGTACTTTCATATTTTATGTACAGTATATAGTATATATTTGGTGACATTTGATATTTTATGTACAGTTTATAATATATATTTGGTGAAATTTTATATTTTATGTACAGTTTATAATATATATTTGGTGTACTTTCATATTTTATATACAGTATATAGTGTATATTTGGTGACATTTGATATTTTATATACAATAAATAAGATATGTTTCTTGAAATTTGATATTTTATGTACAGTATATACTATATATTTGGTGAAATTTGACATTATAGGTACATTATATAATATATTTATGGTGAAATTTGATATTTTATATACAGTACATAATATATATTTGGTGAAATTTTATATTTTATGTACAGTATATAAGATATATTTGGTGTACTTTCATATTTTATGTACAGTATATAGTATATATTTGGTTACATTTGATATTTTATGTACAGTATATAATATATATTTGTTGAAATTTGATATTTTATGTATAGTATATAATATATATTTGGTGAAATTTCATATTTTATATACCGTATATAATATATATTTGGTGTACTTTCATATTTTATGTACAGTATATAGTATATATTTGGTGACATTTGATATTTTATGTACAGTATATAATATATATTTGGTGAAATTTTATATTTTATGTATAGTATATAATATATATTTGGTGTACTTTCATATTTTATGTACTGTATATAGTATATATTTGGTGACATTTGATATTTTATATACAATTAATAAGATAAGTTTCTTGAAATTTGATATTTTATGTACAGTATATACTATATATTTGGTGAAATTTTATATTTTATGTACTGTATATAAGATATATTTGGTGTACTTTCATATTTTATGTACAGTATATAGTATATATTTGGTGACATTTGATATTTTATGTACAGTATATAATATATATTTGCTGAAATTTGATATTTTATGTATTGTATATAATATATATTTGGTGAAATTTTATATTTTATGTACAGTATATAACATATATTTCGTGTACTTTCATATTTTATGTACAGTATATAGTATACATTTGGTGACATTTGATATTTTATGTACCGTGTATAATATATATTTGGTGAAATTTTATATTTTATGTACAGTATATAATATGTATTTGGTGTACTTTCATATTTAATGTACAGTATATAGTATATATTTGGTGACATTTGATTTTTATATACAATATATAATATATATTTGTTGAAATTTGAAATTTTATGTACAGTACATAATATATATTTAGTGAAATTTTATATTTTATGTACAGTATATAAGATATATTTGGTGTAATTTCATATTTAATGTACTGTATATAGTATATATTTGGTGACATTTGATATTTTATGTACAGTGTATAGTATATATGTGGTGAAATTTTATATTTTATGTACAGTATATAATATATATTTGGTGTACTTTCATTTTTAATGTACAGTATATAGTATATATTTGGTGACATTTGATATTTTATATACAATATATAATATATATTTGTTGAAATTTGAAATTTTATATACAGTATATAATTTATATTTGGTGAAATTTGATATTTTATGTACAGTATATAATATATATTTGGTGTACTTTCATATTTAATGTACAGTATATAGTATATATTTGGTGACATTTCATATTTTATATACAGTATATAATATATATTTTTTGAAATTTTATATTTTATGTACAGTATATAATATATATTTGGTGTACTTTCATATTTTATGTACAGTATATAGTATATATTTGATGACATTTGATATTTTATGTACAGTGTATAATATATATTTGGTGAAATTTTATATTTTATGTACAGTATATGATATATATTTGGTGTACATTCATATTTTATGTACAGTATATAGTATATATTTGGTGACATTTGATATTTTATGTACAGTGTATAATATATATTTGGTGAAATTTTATATTTTATGTACACTATATAATATATATTTGGTGTACTTTCATATTTAATGTACAGTATATAGTGTATATTTGGCGACATTTGATATTTGATATACAGTACATAATATATATTTGTTGAAATTTGATATTTTTTGTACAGTATATAATATATATTTTTTGAAATTTTATATTTTATGTACAGTATATAATATATATTTGGTGTACTTTCATATTTTATGTACAGTACATAGTATATATTTGGTGACATTTGATATTTTATGTACAGTGTATAATATATATTGGGTGAAATTTTATATTTTATGTACAGTATATAATATATATTTGGTGTACTTTCATATTTTATGTACAGTATATAGTATATATTTGGTGACATTTGATATTTTATGTACAGTGGATAATATATATTTGGTGAAATTTTATATTTTATGTACAGTATATAAGATATATTTGGTGTACTTTCATATTTAATGTACAGTATATAGTATATATTTGGTGACATTTGATATTTTATACACAGTATATAATATATATTTGTTGAAATTTGATATTTTTGTACAGTATATAATATATATTTGGTGACTTTTTATATTTTATGTACAGTATATAATATATATTTGGTGTACTTTCATATTTTATGTACAGTATATAGTATATATTTGGTGACACTTGATATTTTATGTACAGTATAATATATATATTTGTTGAAATTTGATATTTTATGTATAGTATATAATATATATTTGGTGAAATTTGATATTTTATGTACAGTATATAATATATATTTGTTGAAATTTGATATTTTATGTACAGTATATAATATATATTTGGTGAAATTTTATATTTTATGTACAGTATATAATATATATTTGGTGTACTTTCATATTTTATGTACAGTATATAGCATATATTTGGTGACATTTGATATTTTATGTACAGTATATAATACATATTTGTTGAAATCTGATATTTTATGTATAGTATATAATATATTTTTGGTGAAATTTTATATTTTATGTACAGTATATAATATATATTTGGTGTACTTTCATACTTTATGTACAGTATATAATATATATTTGGTGAAATTTGATATTTTGTATACTGTATATAATATATATTTGTTGATATTTGATATTTTATGTACAGTATATAATATATATTTTTTGAAATTTTATATTTTATGTACAGTATATAATATATATTTGGTGTACTTTCATATTTTATGTTCAGTATATAGTATATATTTGGTGACATTTGATATTTTATGTACAGTGTATAATATATATTTGGTGAAATTTTATATTTTATGTACAGTACATAATATATATTTGGTGTACTTTCATATTTAATGTACAGTATATAGTATATATTTGGTGACATTTGATATTTTATATACAGTATCTAATATATATTTGTTGAAATTTGATATTTTATGTACAGTATATAATATACATTTGGTGTACTTTCATATTTTATGTGCTGTATATAGTATATATTTGGTGACATTTGATATTTTATGTACAGTATATAATATATATTTCTTGAAATTTGATATTTTATGTATAGTATATAATATATATTTGGTGAAATTTTATATTTTATGTAGAGTATATAATATATATTTGGTGTACTTTCATATTTTATGTACAGTATATAAGATATATTTGGTGAAATTTGATATTTTGTATACAGTGTATAATATATATTTGTTGAAATTTGATATTTTATGTAAAGTATATAATATATAATTGGTGAAATTTTATATTTTATGTACAGTACATAATATATATTTGGTGTACTTTCATATTTTATGTACAGTATATAATATATATTTGCTGAAATTTGATATTTTGTATACACTATGTTATATATATTTGTTGAAATTTGATATTTTATGTACAGTATATAATATATTTTTTGAAATTTTATATTTTATGTACAGTATATAATATATATTTGGTGTACTTTCATATTTTGTGTACTGTATATAGTATATATTTGCTGACTTTTGACATTTTATATATAGTATACAATATATATTTGTTGAAATTTGATATCTTATGTACAGTATATAATATATATTTTTTGAATTTTTATATTTTATGTTCAGTATATAATATATATTTGGTGTACTTTCATATTTTATGTACAGTATATAGTATATATTTGGTGACATTTGATATTTTATGTACAGTGTATAATATATATTTGGTGAAATTTTATATTTTATGTACAGTATATAATATATATTTGGTGTACTTTCATATTTTATGTACAGTATATAGTGTATATTTGGTGACATTTGATATTTTATATACAATAAATAAGATATGTTTCTTGAAATTTGATATTTTATGTACAGTGTATACAATATATTTGGTGAAATATGACATTATAGGTACAGTGTATAATGTATGTTTGGTGAAATTTGATATTTTATATACAGTATATATTATATATTTGGTGTAATTTGATATTTTATGTACAGTATATAATATATATTTTTTGAAATTTTATATTTTATGTACAGTATATAATATATATTTGGTGGACTTTCATATTTAATGTACAGTATATAGTATATATTTGGTGACATTTGATATTTTATGTACAGTGTATACAATATATTTGGTGAAATTTTTTATTTTATGTACAGTATATAATATATATTTGGTGTACTTTCATATTTAATATACAGTATATAGTATATATTTGGTGACATTTGATATTTTATATACAATATATAATATATATTTGTTGAAATTTGATATTTTATGTACAGTATATAATATATATTTGGTGAAATTTTATATTTTATGTACAGTATATAAGATATATTTGGTGTACTTTCATATTTTATGTACAGTATATAGTATATATTTGGTGACATTTGATATTTTATTTACAGTATATAATATATATTTGTTAAAATTTGATATTTTGTGTACAGTATATAATATATATTTTTTGAAATTTTATGTTTTATGTACAGTATATAATATATATTTGGTGTACTTTCATATTTTATGTACAGTATATAGTATATATTTGGTGACATTTGATATTTTATGTACAGTGTATAATATATATTTGGTGAAATTTTATATTTTATGTACAGTATATAATATATATTTGGTGTACTTTCATATTTTATGTACAGTATATAGTATATATTTGGTGACATTTGATATTTTATATACAATAAATAAGATATTATTCTTGAAATTTGATATTTTATGTACTGTATATACTATATGTTTGGTGAAATTTGATATTATAGGTACAGTATATAATATATATTAGGTGAAATTTGATATTTTATATACAGTATATAATATATATTTGGTGAAATTTGATATTTTATGTACAGTATATAATATACATTTGTTGAAATTTGATATTTTATGTACAGTATATAATATATATTTGGTGTACTTTCATATTTTATTTACAGTATATAGTATATATTTGGTGACATTTGTTATTTTATGTACAGTGTATAATATATATTTGGTGAAATTTTATATTTTATGTACAGTATATAATATATATTTGGTGTACTTTCATATTTTATGTACAGTATATAGTATATATTTGGTGACATTTGATGTTTTATGTACAGTGTATAATATATATTTGGTGAAATTTTATATTTTATGTACAGTATATAGTATATATTTGGTGTACTTTCATATTTTATGTACAGTATATAGTATATATTTGGTGACATTTGATATTTTATATACAATAAATAAGATATGTTTCTTGAAATTTGATATTTTATGTGCAGTATATAATATATATTTGGTGAAATTTTATGTTTTATGTACAGTATATAGTATATATTTGGTGACATTTGATATTTTATATACAATATATAATATATATTTGTTGAAATTTGATATTTTATGTAGAGTATATATTATATATTTGGTGAAATTTTATATTTTATGTACAGTATATAAAATATATTTGGTGTACTTTCATATTTTATGTACAGTATATAGTATATATTTGGTGACATTTGATATTTTATGTACAGTGTATAATATATATTTGGTGAAATTTTATATTTTAAGTACAGTATATAATATATATTTGGTGTACTTTCATATTTAATGTACAGTATATAGTATATATTTGGTGACATTTGATATTTTATACACAGTATATAATATATATTTGTTGAAATTTGATATTTTATGTACAGTATATAATATATATTTGGTGAAATTTTATATTTTATGTACAGTATATAATATATATTTGGTGTACTTTCATATTTTATGTACAGTATAGAGTATATATTTGGTGACATTTGATATTTTATGTACAGTATATAATATATATTTGTTGAAATTTGATATTTTATGTATAGTATATAATATATATTTGTTGAAATTTGATATTTTATGTACAGTATATAATATATATTTGTTGAAATTTGATATTTTATGTACAGTATATAATATATATTTGGTGAAATTTTATATTTTATGTACAGTATATAATATATATTTGGTGTACTTTCATATTTTATGTACAGTATATAGCATATATTTGGTGAAATTTGATATTTTGTATACAGTATATAATACATATTTGTTGAAATTTGATAATTTATGTAAAGTATATAATATATAATTGGTGAAATTTTATATTTTATGTACAGTACATAATATATATTTGGTGTACTTTCTTATTTTATGTACAGTATATAATATATATTTGCTGAAATTTGATATTTTGTATACAGTATATAATATATATTTGTTGAAATTTGATATTTTATGTACAGTATATAATATATATTTTTGAAATTTTATATTTTATGTACGGTATATAATATATATTTGGTGTACTTTCATATTTTGTGTACAATATATAGTATATATTTGGTGACTTTTGACATTTTATATACAGCATACAATATATATTTGTTGAAATTTGATATCTTATGTACAGTATATAATATATATTTTTTGAAATTTTACATTTTATGTACAGTATATAATATATATTTCGTGTACTTTCATATTTTATGTACAGTATATGGTATATATTTGGTGACATTTGATATTTTATGTACAGTGTATAATATATATTTGGTGAAATTTTATATTTTATGTACAGTATATAATATATATTTGGTGTACTTTCATATTTTATGTACAGTACATAGTGTATATTTGGTGACATTTGATATTTTATATACAATAAATAAGATATGTTTCTTGAAATTTGATATTTTATGTACAGTATATACTATATATTTGGTGAAATTTGACATTATAGGTACAGTATAAAATATATGTTTGGTGAAATTTGATATTTTATATACAGTATATAATATATATTTGGTGAAATTTGATATTTTATGTACAGTATATAATATATATTTTTTGAAATTTTATATTTTATGTACAGTATATAATATATATTTGGTGGACTTTCATATTTTATGTACAGTATATAGTATATATTTGGTGACCTTTGATATTTTATGTACGGTGTATAATATATATTTGGTGAAATTTTATATTTTATGTACAGTATATAATATATATTTGGTGTACTTTCATATTTTATGTACAGTATATAGTATATATTTGGTGACATTTGATATTTTATATACAATATATAATATATATTTGTTGAAATTTGATACTTTATGTACAGTATATAATATATATTTGGTGAAATTTTATATTTTATGTACAGTATATAAGATATATTTGGTGTACTTTCATATTTTATGTACAGTATATAGTATATATTTGGTGACATTTGATATTTTATATACAATAAATAAGATATGTTTCTTGAAATTTGATATTTTATGTACAGTATATACTATATATTCGGTGAAATTTTATATTTTATGTACAGTATATAAGATATATTTGGTGTACTTTCATATTTTATGTACAGTATATAGTATATATTTGGTGACATTTGATATTTTATGTACAGTATATAATATATATTTGTTGAAATTTGATATTTTATGTATAGTATATAATATATATTTGGTGAAATTTCATATTTTATATACCGTATATAATATATATTTGGTGTACTTTCATATTTTATGTACAGTATATAGTATATATTTGGTGACAGTTGATATTTTATGTACAGTATATAATATATATTTTTTGAAATTTTATATTTTATGTACAGTATATAATATATATTTGGTGTACTTTCATATTTTATGTACAGTATATAGTATATATTTGGTGACATTTGATATTTTAAATACAATATATAATATATATTTGTTGAAATTTGAAATTTTATGTACAGTATATACTATATATTTGGTGAAATTTGACACTATAGGTACAGTATATAATATATGTTTGGTGAAATTTGATATTTTATATACAGTATATAATATATATTTGGTGAAATTTGATATTTTATGTACAGTATATAATATATATTTTTTGAAATTTTATATTTTATGTCCAGTATATAATATATATTTGGTGGACTTTCATATTTTATGTACAGTATATAGTATATATTTGGTGACATTTGATATTTTATGTACAGTGTATAATATATATTTGGTGAAATTTCATATTTTATGTACAGTATATAATATATATTTGCTGTACTTTCATATTTAATATACAGTATATAGTATATATTTGGTGAAATTTGATATTTTATATACAATATATAATATATATTTGTTGAAATTTGATATTTTATGTACAGTATATAATATATATTTGGTGAAATTTTATATTTTATGTACAGTATATAAGAGATATTTGGTGTACTTTCATATTTTATGTACAGTATATAGTATATATTTGGTGACATTTGATATATATTTTATATACCGTATATAATATATATTTGGTGTACTTTCATATTTTATGTATAGTATATAGTATATATTTGGTGACTTTTGATATTTTATGTACAGTATATAATATATATTTGGTGAAATTTTATATTTTATGTACAGTATATAATATATATTTGGTGTACTTTCATATTTTGTGTACAGTATATAGTATATATTTGGTGACTTTTGACATTTTATATACAGTATATAATATATATTTGTTGAAATTTGATATCTTATGTACAGTATATTATATATATTTTTTGAAATTTTATATTTTATGTACAGTATATAATATATATTTGGTGTACTTTCATATTTTATGTACAGTATATAGTATATATTTGGTGACATTTGATATTTTATGTACAGTGTATAATATATATTTGGTGAAATTTTATATTTTATGTACAGTATATAATATATATTTGGTGTAATTTCATATTTTATATACAGTATATAGTGTATATTTGGTGACATTTGATATTTTATATACAATAAATAAGATATGTTTCTTGAAATTTGATATTTTATGTACAGTAAATACTATATATTTGGTGAAATTTGACGTTATAGGTACAGTATATAATATATGTTTGGTGAAATTTGATATTTTATATACACTACATAATATATATTTGGTGAAATTTTATATTTTATGTACAGCATATTAGATATATTTGGTGTACTTTCATATTTTATGTACAGTATATAGTATATATTTGGTGACATTTGATATTTTATGTACAGTATATAATATATATTTGTTGAAATTTGATATTTTATGTATAGTATATAATATATATTTGGTGAAATTTCATATTTTATATACCGTATATAATATATATTTGGTGTACTTTCATATTTTATGTACAGTATATAGTATATATTTGGTGACATTTGATATTTTATGAACAGTATATAATATATATTTGGTGAAATTTTATATTTTATGTACAGTATATAATATATATTTGGTGTACTTTCATATTTTATGTACCGTATATAGTATATATTTGGTGACATTTGATATTTTATGTACCGTGTATAATATATATTTGGTGAAATTTTATATTTTATGTACAGTATATAATATGTATTTGGTGTACTTTCATATTTAATGTACAGTATATAGTATATATTTGGTGACATTTGATTTTTATATACAATATATAATATATATTTGTTGAAATTTGAAATTTTATCTACAGTACATAATATATATTTAGTGAAATTTTATATTTTATGTACAGTATATAAGATATATTTGGTGTACTTTCATATTTAATGTACAGTATATAGTATATATTTGGTGACATTTGATATTTTATGTACAGTGTATAGTATATATTTGGTGAAATTTTATATTTTATGTACAGTATATAACATATATTTCGTGTACTTTCATATTTTATGTACAGTATATAGTATATATTTGGTGACATTTGATATTTTATGTACCGTGTATAATATATATTTGGTGAAATTTTATATTTTATGTACAGTATATAATATGTATTTGGTGTACTTTCATATTTAATGTACAGTATATAGTATATATTTGGTGACATTTGATTTTTATATACAATATATAATATATATTTGTTGAAATTTGAAATTTTATCTACAGTACATAATATATATTTAGTGAAATTTTATATTTTATGTACAGTATATAAGATATATTTGGTGTACTTTCATATTTAATGTACAGTATATAGTATATATTTGGTGACATTTGATATTTTATGTACAGTGTATAGTATATATTTGGTGAAATTTTATATTTTATGTACAGTATATAATATATATTTGGTGTACTTTCATATTTCATGTACAGTATATAGTATATATTTGGTGACATTTGATATTTTATATACAATATATAATATATATTTGTTGAAATTTGAAATTTTATGTACAGTATATAATTTATATTTGGTGAAATTTGATATTTTATGTACAGTATATAATATATATTTGGTGTACTTTCATATTTAATGTACAGTATATAGTATATATTTGGTGACATTTCATATTTTATATACAGTATATAATATATATTTTTTGAAATTTTATATTTTATGTACAGTATATAATATATATTTGGTGTACTTTCGTATTTTATGTACACTATATAGTATATATTTGATGACATTTGATATTTTATAAACAGTGTATAATATATATTTGGTGAAATTTTATATTTTATGTACAGTATATGATATATATTTGGTGTACTTTCATATTTTATGTACAGTATATAGTATATATTTGGTGACATTTGATATTTTATGTACAGTGTATAATATATATTTGGTGAAATTTTATATTTTATGTACACTATATAATATATATTTGGTGTACTTTCATATTTAATGTACAGTATATAGTGTATATTTGGCGACATTTGATAATTGATATACAGTACATAATATATATTTGTTGAAATTTGATATTTTGTGTATAGTATATAATATATATTTTTTGAAATTTTATATTTTATGTACAGTATATAATATATATTTGGTGTACTTTCATATTTTATGTACAGTATATAGTATATATTTGGTGACATTTCACATTTTATGTACAGTATATAATATATATTTTTTGAAATTTTATATTTTATGTACAGTATATAATATATATTTGGTGTACTTTCATATTTTGTGTACAGTATATAGTATATATTTGGTGACTTTTGACATTTTATATACAGTATATAATATATATTTGTTGAAATTTGATATCTTATGTACAGTATATAATATATATTTTTTGAAATTTTATATTTTATGTACAGTATATAATATATATTTGGTGTACTTTCATATTTTATGTACAGTATATAGTATATATTTGGTGACATTTGATATTTTATGTACAGTGTATAATATATATTTGGTGAAATTTTATATTTTATGTACAGTATATAATATATATTTGGTGTACTTTCATATTTTATGTACAGTATATTGTGTATATTTCGTGACATTTGATATTTTATATACAATAAATAAGATATGTTTCTTGAAATTTGATATTTTATGTACAGTATATACTATATATTTGGTGAAATTTGACATTATAGGTACAGTATATAATATATGTTTGGTTAAATTTGATATTTTATATACAGTATATAATATATATTTGGTGAAATTTGATATTTTATGTACAGTATATAATATATATTTTTTGAAATTTTATATTTTATGTACAGTATATAATATATATTTGGTGGACATTCATATTTTATGTACAGTATATAGTATATATTTGGTGACCTTTGATATTTTATGTACAGTGAATAATATATATTTGGTGAAATTTTATATTTTATGTACAGCATATAATATATATTTGGTGTACTTTCATATTTTATGTACAGTATATAGTATATATTTGGTGACATTTGATATTTTATATACAATATATAATATATATTTGTTGAAATTTGATATTTTATGTACAGTATATAATATATATTTGGTGAAATTTTATATTTTATGTACAGTATATAAGATATATTTGGTGTACTTTCATATTTTATGTACAGTATATAGTATATATTTGGTGACATTTGATATTTTATATACAATAAATAAGATGTTTTTCTTGAAATTTGATATTTTATGTACAGTATATACTATATATTTGGTGAAATTTTATATTTTATGTACAGTATATAAGATATATTTGGTGTACTTTCATATTTTATGTACAGTATATAGTATATATTTGGTGACATTTGATATTTTATGTACAGTATATAAAATATATTTGTTGAAATTTGATATTTTATGTATAGTGTATAATATATATTTGGTGAAATTTCATATTTTATATACCGTATATAATATATATTTGGTGTACTTTCATATTTTATGTACAGTATATAGTATATATTTGGTGACATTTGATATTTTATGTACGGTATATAATATATATTTGGCGAAATTTTATATTTTATGTACAGTATATAATATATATTTGGTGTACTTTCATATTTTGTGTACAGTATATAGTATATATTTGGTGACTTTTGACATTTTATGTACAGTATATAATATATATTTGTTGAGATTTGATATCTTATGTACAGTATATAATATATATTTTTTGAAATTTTATATTTTATGTACAGTATATAATATATATTTGGTGTACTTTCATATTTTATGTACAGTATATAGTGTATATTTGGTGACATTTGATATTTTATATACAATAAATAAGATATGTTTCTTGAAATTTGATATTTTATGTACAGTATTTTCTATATATTTGGTGAAATTTGACATTATAGGTACAGTATATAATATATGTATGGCGAAATTTGATATTTCATATACAGTACATAATATATATTTGGTGAAATTTTATATTTTATGTACAGTATATAAGATATATTTGGTGTACTTTTATATTTTATGTACTGTATATAGTATATATTAGGTGACATTTGATATTTTATGTACAGTATATAATATATATTTGTTGAAATTTGATATTTTATGTACATTATATAATATATATTTGGTTAAATTTTATATTTTATGTACAGTATATAAGATATATTTGGTGTAATTTCATATTTTATGTACAGTATATAGTATATATTTGGTGACATTTGATATTTTATATACAATAAATAAGATATGTTTCTTGAAATTTGATATTTTATGTACAGTATACACTATATATTTGGTGAAATTTTATATTTTATGTACAGTATATAAGATATATTTACTTTCATATTTTATGTACAGTATATAGTATATATTTGGTGACATTTGATATTTTATGTACAGTATATAATATATATTTGTTGAAATTTGATATTTTATGTATAGTATATAATATATATTTGGTGAAATTTCATATTTTATATACCGTATATAATATATATTTGGTGTACTTTCATATTTTATGTACAGTATATAGTATATATTTGGTGATATTTGATATTTTATGTACAGTATATAATATATATATGGTGACATTTGATATTTTATGTACAGTATATAATATATATTTGGTGAAATTTTATATTTTATGTACAGTATATAATATATATTTCGTGTACTTTCATATTTTGTGTACAGTATATAGTATATATTTGGTGACTTTTGACATTTTATATACAGTATATAATATATATTTGTTGAAATTTGATATCTTATGTACAGTATATAATATATATTTTTTGAAATTTTATATTTTATGTACAGTATATAATATATATTTGGTGTACTTTCATATTTTATGTACAGTATATAGTATATATTTGGTGACATTTGATATTTTATGTACTGTGTATAATATATATTTGGTGAAATTTTATATTTTATGTACAGTATATAATATATATTTGGTGTACTTTCATATTTTATTTACAGTATATAGTGTATATTTGGTGACATTTGATATTTTATATACAATAAATAAGATATGTTTCTTGAAATTTGATATTTTATGTACAGTATATACTATATATTTGGTGAAATTTGACATTATAGGTACAGTATATAATATATGTATGGCGAAATTTGATATTTCATATACAGTACATAATATATATTTGGTGAAATTTTATATTTTATGTACAGTATATAAGATATATTTGGTGTACTTTTATATTTTATGTACTGTATATAGTATATATTAGGTGACATTTGATATTTTATGTACAGTATATAATATATATTTGTTGAAATTTGATATTTTATGTATAGTATATAATATATATTTGGTAAAATTTCATATTTTATATACCGTATATAATATATATTTGGTGTACTTTCATATTTTATGTACAGTATATAGTATATATTTGGTGACATTTGATATTTTATGTACAGTATATAATATATATTTGGTGAAATTTTATATTTTATGTACAGTATATAATATATATTTGGTGTACTTTCATATTTTATGTACTGTATATAGTATATATTTGGTGACATTTGATATTTTATATACAATTAATAAGATAAGTTTCTTGAAATTTGATATTTTATGTACAGTATATACTATATATTTGGTGAAATTTTATATTTTATGTACTGTATATAAGATATATTTGGTGTACTTTCATATTTTATGTACAGTATATAGTATATATTTGGTGAGATTTGATATTTTATGTACAGTATATAATATATACTTGCAGAAATTTGATATTTTATGTATAGTATATAATATATATTTGGTGAAATTTTATATTTTATGTACAGTGTTTAACATATATTTCGTGTACTTTAATATTTTATGTACAGTATATAGTATATATTTGGTGACATTTGATATTTTATGTACCGTGTATAATATATATTTGGTGAAATTTTATATTTTATGTACAGTATATAATATGTATTTGGTGTACTTTCATATTTAATGTACAGTATATAGTATATATTTGGTGACATTTGATTTTTATATACAATATATAATATATATTTGTTGAAATTTGAAATTTTATGTACAGTACATAATATATATTTGGTGAAATTTTATATTTTATGTACAGTATATAAGATATATTTGGTGTAATTTCATATTTAATGTACAGTATATAGTATATATTTGGTGACATTTGATATTTTATGTACAGTGTATAGTATATATTTGGTGAAATTTTATATTTTATGTACAGTATATAATATATATTTGGTGTACTTTCATATTTAATGTACAGTATATAGTATATATTTGGTGACATTTGATATTTTATATACAATATATAATATATATTTGTTGAAATTTGAAATTTTATGTACAGTATATAATTTATATTTGGTGAAATTTGATATTTTATGTACAGTATATAATATATATTTGGTGTACTTTCATATTTAATGTACAGTATATAGTATATATTTGGTGATATTTCATATTTTATATACAGTATATAATATATATTTTTTGAAATTTTATATTTTATGTACAGTATATAATATATATTTGGTGTACTTTCATATTTTATGTACAGTATATAGTATATATTTGATGACATTTGATATTTTATGTACAGTGTATAATATATATTTGGTGAAATTTTATATTTTATGTACAGTATATGATATATATTTGGTGTACTTTCATATTTTATGTACAGTATATAGTATATATTTGGTGACATTTGATATTTTATGTACAGTGTATAATATATATTTGGTGAAATTTTAAATTTTATGTACACTATATAATATATATTTGGTGTACTTTCATATTTAATGTACAGTATATAGTGTATATTTGGCGACATTTGATATTTGATATACAGTACATAAAATATATTTGTTGAAATTTGATATTTTTTGTACAGTATATAATATATATTTTTTGAAATTTTATATTTTATGTACAGTATATAATATATATTTGGTGTACTTTCATAGTTTATGTACAGTATATAGTATATATTTGGTGACATTTGATATTTTATGTATAGTGTATAATATATATTTGGTGGAATTTTATATTTAATGTACAGTAGATAATATATATTTGGTGTACTTTCATATTTTATGTACAGTATATAGTATATATTTGGAGACATTTGATATTTTATGTACAGTATAATATATATATTTGTTGAAATTTGATATTTTATGTATAGTATATAATATATATTTGGTTTAATTTGATATTTTATGTACAGTATATAATATATATTTGTTGAAATTTGATATTTTATGTACAGTATATAATATATATTTGGTGAAATTTTATATTTTATGTACAGTATATAATATATATTTGGTGTACTTTCATATTTTATGTACAGTATATAGCATATATTTGGTGACATTTGATATTTTATGTGCAGTATATAATACATATTTGTTGAAATCTGATATTTTATGTATAGTATATAATATATTTTTGGTGAAATTTTATATTTTATGTACAGTATATAATATATATTTGGTGTACTTTCATAGTTTATGTACAGTATATAATATATATTTGGTGAAATTTGATATTTTGTATACTGTATATAATATATATTTGTTGATATTTGATATTTTATGTACAGTATATAATATATATTTTTTGAAATTTTATATTTTATGTACAGTATATAATATATATTTGGTGTACTTTCATATTTTATGTACAGTATATAGTATATATTTGGTGACATTTGATATTTTATGTACAGTGTATAATATATATTTGGTGAAATTTTATATTTTATGTACAGTACATAATATATATTTGGTGTACTTTCATATTTAATGTACAGTATATAGTATATATTTGGTGACATTTGATATTTTATATACAGTATATAATATATATTTGTTGAAATTTGATATTTTATGTACAGTATATAATATACATTTGGTGTACTTTCATATTTTATGTGCTGTGTATAGTATATATTTGGTGACATTTGATATTTTATGTACAGTATATAATATATATTTGGTGTACTTTCATATTTTATGTACAGTATATAATATATATTTGGTGAAATTTGATATTTTGTATACAGTATATAATATATATTTGTTGAAATTTGATATTTTATGTAAAGTATATAATATATAATTGGTGAAATTTTATATTTTATGTACAGTACATAATATATATTTGGTGTACTTTCATATTTTATGTACAGTATATAATATATATTTGCTGAAATTTGATATTTTGTATACACTATATTATATATATTTGTTGAAATTTGATATTTTATGTACAGTATATAATATATTTTTTGAAATTTTATATTTTATGTACAGTATATAATATATATTTGGTGTACTTTCATATTTTGTGTACTGTATATAGTATATATTTGGTGACTTTTGACATTTTATATATAGTATACAATATATATTTGTTGAAATTTGATATCTTATGTACAGTATATAATATATATTTTTTGAATTTTTATATTTTATGTTCAGTATATAATATATATTTGGTGTACTTTCATATTTTATGTACAGTATATAGTATATATTTGGTGACATTTGATATTTTATGTACAGTGTATAATATATATTTGGTGAAATTTTATATTTTATGTACAGTATATAATATATATTTGGTGTACTTTCATATTTTATGTACATTATATAGTGTATATTTGGTGACATTTGATATTTTATATACAATAAATAAGATATGTTTCTTGAAATTTGATATTTTATGTACAGTGTATACAATATATTTGGTGAAATTTGACATTATAGGTACAGTGTATAATGTATGTTTGGTGAAATTTGATATTTTATATACAGTATATATTATATATTTGGTGTAATTTGATATTTTATGTACAGTATATAATATATATTTTTTGAAATTTTATATTTTATGTACAGTATATAATATATATTTGGTGGACTTTCATATTTTATGTACAGTATGTAGTATATATTTGGTGACATTTGATATTTTATGTACAGTGTATACTATATATTTGGTGAAATTTTTTATTTTATGTACAGTATATAATATATATTTGGTGTACTTTCATATTTAATATACAGTATATAGTATATATTTGGTGACATTTGATATTTTATATACAATATATAATATATATTTGTTGAAATTTGATATTTTATGTACAGTATATAATATATATTTGGTGAAATTTTATATTTTATGTACAGTATATAAGATATATTTGGTGTACTTTCATATTTTATGTACAGTATATAGTATATATTTGGTGACATTTTATATTTTATTTACAGTACATAATATATATTTGTTAAAATTTGATATTTTATGTACAGTATATAATATATATTTTTTGAAATTTTATATTTTATGTACAGTATATAATATATATTTGGTGTACTTTCATATTTTATGTACAGTACATAGTATATATTTGGTGAGATTTGATATTTTATGTACAGTGTATAATATATATTTTGTGAAATTTTATATTTTATGTACATTATATAATATATATTTGGTGTACTTTCATATTTTATGTACAGTATATAGTATATATTTGGTGACATTTGATATTTTATATACAATAAATAATATATTATTCTTGAAATTTGATATTTTATGTACAGTATATACTATATGTTTGGTGAAATTTGATATTATAGGTACAGTATATAATATATATTAGGTGAAATTTGATATTTTATATACAGTATATAATATATATTTGGTGAAATTTGATATTTTATGTACAGTATATAATATACATTTGTTGAAATTTGATATTTTATGTACAGTATATAATATATATTTGGTGTACTTTCATATTTTATTTACAGTATATAGTATATATTTGGTGACATTTGTTATTTTATGTACAGTGTATAATATATATTTGGTGAAATTTTATATTTTATGTACAGTATATAATATATATTTGGTGTACTTTCATATTTTATGTACAGTATACAGTATATATTTGGTGACATTTGATGTTTTATGTACAGTGTATAATATATATTTGGTGAAATTTTATATTTTATGTACAGTATATAGTATATATTTGGTGTACTTTCATATTTTATGTACAGTATATAGTATATATTTGGTGACATTTGATATTTTATATACAATAAATAAGATATGTTTCTTGAAATTTGATATTTTATGTACAGTATATAATATATATTTGGTGAAATTTTATATATTATGTACAGTATATAAGATATATTTGGTGTACTTTCATATTTTATGTACAGTATATAGTATATATTTGGTGACATTTGATATTTTACGTACAGTATATAATATATATTTGTTGAAATTTGATATTTTATGTATAGTATATAATATATATTTGGTGAAATTTTATATTTTATATACCGTATATAATATATATTTGGTGTACTTTCATATTTTATGTACAGTATATAGTATATATTTGGTGACATTTGATATTTTATGTACAGTATATAATATATATTTTTTGAAATTTTATATTTTATGTACAGTATATAAGATATATTTGGTGTACTTTCATATTTTGTGTACAGTATATAGTATATATTTGGTGACATTTGACATTTTACATACAGTATATAATATATATTTGTTGAAATTTGGTATTTTATGTACAGTATATAATATATATTTTTTGAAATTTTATATTTTATGTACAGTATATAATATATATTTGGTGTACTTTCATATTTTATGTACAGTATATAGTATATATTTGGTGACATTTGATATTTTATGTACAGTGTATAATATATATTTGGTGAAATTTTATATTTTATGTACAGTATATAATATATATTTGGTGTACTTTCATATTTTATGTACAGTATATAGTGTATATTTGGTGACATTTGATATTTTATACACAGTAAATAAGATATGTTTCTTGAAATTTGATATTTTATGTACAGTATATACTATATGTTTGGTGAAATTTGATATTATAGGTACAGTATATACTATATATTTGGTGAAATTTGACATTATAGGTACAGGGTATAATGTATGTTTGGTGAAATTTTATATTTTATGTACAGTATATAAGATATATTTGGTGTACTTTCATATTTTATGTACAGTATATAGTATATATTTGGTGACATGTGAGATTTTATGTACAGTATATAATATATATTTGTTGCAATTTGATATTTTATGTATAGTATATAATATATATTTGGTGAAATTTCATATTTTATATACCGTATATAATATATATTTGGTGTACTTTCATATTTTATGTACAGTATATAGTATATATTTCGTGACATTTGATATTTTATGTACAGTATATAATATATATTTGGTGAAATTTTATATTTTATGTACAGTATATAATATATATTTGGTGTACTTTCATATTTTGTGTACAGTATATAGTATATATTTGGTGTCCTTTGACATTTTATATACAGTGTATAATATATATTTGTTGAAATTTGATATCTTATGTACAGTATATAAGATATATTTTTTGAAATTTTATATTTTATGTACAGTATATAATATATATTTGGTGTACTTTCATATTTTATGTACAGTATATAGTATATATTTGGTGACATTTGATATTTTATGTACAGTTTATAATATATATTTGGTGAAATTTTATATTTTATGTACAGTTTATAATATATATTTGGTGTACTTTCATATTTTATATACAGTATATAGTGTATATTTGGTGACATTTGATATTTTATATACAATAAATAAGATATGTTTCTTGAAATTTGATATTTTATGTACAGTATATACTATATATTTGGTGAAATTTGACATTATAGGTACAGTATATAATATATTTATGATGAAATTTGATATTTTATATACAGTACATAATATATATTTGGTGAAATTTTATATTTTATGTACAGTATATAAGATATATTTGGTGTACTTTCATATTTTATGTACAGTATATAGTATATATTTGGTGACATTTGATATTTTATGTACAGTATATAATATATATTTGTTGAAATTTGATATTTTATGTATAGTATATAATATATATTTGGTGAAATTTCATATTTTATATACCGTATATAATATATATTTGGTGTACTTTCATATTTTATGTACAGTATATAGTATATATTTGGTGACATTTGATATTTTATGTACAGTATATAATATATATTTGGTGAAATTTTATATTTTATGTACAGTATATAATATATATTTGGTGTACTTTCATATTTTATGTACTGTATATAGTATATATTTGGTGACATTTGATATTTTATATACAATTAATAAGATAAGTTTCTTGAAATTTGATATTTTATGTACAGTATATACTATATATTTGGTGAAATTTTATATTTTAAGTACTGTATATAAGATATATTTGGTGTACTTTCATATTTTATGTACAGTATATAGTATATATTTGGTGACATTTGATATTTTATGTACAGTATATAATATATATTTGCTGAAATTTGATATTTTATGTATTGTATATAATATATATTTGGTGAAATTTTATATTTTATGTACAGTATATAACATATATTTCGTGTACTTTCATATTTTATGTACAGTATATAGTATACATTTGGTGACATTTGATATTTTATGTATAGTGTATAATATATATTTGGTGAAATTTTATATTTTATGTACAGTATATAATATGTATTTGGTGTACTTTCATATTTAATGTACAGTATATAGTATATATTTGGTGACATTTGATTTTTATATACAATATATAATATATATTTGTTGAAATTTGAAATTTTATGTACAGTACATAATATATATTTAGTGAAATTTTATATTTTATGTACAGTATATAAGATATATTTGGTGTAATTTCATATTTAATGTACAGTATATAGTATATATTTGGTGACATTTGATATTTTATGTACAGTGTATAGTATATATGTGGTGAAATTTTATATTTTATGTACAGTATATAATATATATTTGGTGTACTTTCATTTTTAATGTACAGTATATAGTATATATTTGGTGACATTTGATATTTTATATACAATATATAATATATATTTGTTGAAATTTGAAATTTTATATACAGTATATAATTTATATTTGGTGAAATTTGATATTTTATGTACAGTATATAATATATATTTGGTGTACTTTCATATTTAATGTACAGTATATAGTATATATTTGGTGACATTTCATATTTTATATACAGTATATAATATATATTTTTTGAAATTTTATATTTTATGTACAGTATATAATATATATTTGGTGTACTTTCATATTTTATGTACAGTATATAGTATATATTTGATGACATTTGATATTTTATGTACAGTGTATAATATATATTTGGTGAAATTTTATATTTTATGTACAGTATATGATATATATTTGGTGTACATTCATATTTTATGTACAGTATATAGTATATATTTGGTGACATTTGATATTTTATGTACAGTGTATAATATATATTTGGTGAAATTTTATATTTTATGTACACTATATAATATATATTTGGTGTACTTTCATATTTAATGTACAGTATATAGTGTATATTTGGCGACATTTGATATTTGATATACAGTACATAATATATATTTGTTGAAATTTGATATTTTTTGTACAGTATATAATATATATTTTTTGAAATTTTATATTTTATGTACAGTATATAATATATATTTGGTGTACTTTCATATTTTATGTACAGTACATAGTATATATTTGGTGACATTTGATATTTTATGTACAGTGTATAATATATATTGGGTGAAATTTTATATTTTATGTACAGTATATAATATATATTTGGTGTACTTTCATATTTTATGTACAGTATATAGTATATATTTGGTGACATTTGATATTTTATGTACAGTGTATAATATATATTTGGTGAAATTTTATATTTTATGTACAGTATATAAGATATATTTGGTGTACTTTCATATTTAATGTACAGTATATAGTATATATTTGGTGACATTTGATATTTTATACACAGTATATAATATATATTTGTTGAAATTTGATATTTTATGTACAGTATATAATATATATTTGGTGACTTTTTATATTTTATGTACAGTATGTATTATATATTTGGTGTACTTTCATATTTTATGTACAGTATATAGTATATATTTGGTGACACTTGATATTTTATGTACAGTATAATATATATATTTGTTGAAATTTGATATTTTATGTATAGTATATAATATATATTTGGTGAAATTTGATATTTTATGTACAGTATATAATACATATTTGTTGAAATTTGATATTTTATGTACAGTATATAATATATATTTGGTGAAATTTTATATTTTATGTACAGTATATAATATATATTTGGTGTACTTTCATATTTTATGTACAGTATATAGCATATATTTGGTGACATTTGATATTTTATGTACAGTATATAATACATATTTGTTGAAATCTGATATTTTGTGTATAGTATATAATATATTTTTGGTGAAATTTTATATTTTATGTACAGTATATAATATATATTTGGTGTACTTTCATACTTTATGTACAGTATATAATATATATTTGGTGAAATTTGATATTTTGTATACTGTATATAATATATATTTGTTGATATTTGATATTTTATGTACAGTATATAATATATATTTTTTGAAATTTTATATTTTATGTACAGTATATAATATATATTTGGTGTACTTTCATATTTTATGTTCAGTATATAGTATATATTTGGTGACATTTGATATTTTATGTACAGTGTATAATATATATTTGTTGAAATTTGGTATTTTATGTACAGTACATAATATATATTTGGTGTACTTTCATATTTAATGTACAGTATATAGTATATATTTGGTGACATTTGATATTTTATATACAGTATCTAATATATATTTGTTGAAATTTGATATTTTATGTACAGTATATAATATACATTTGGTGTACTTTCATATTTTATGTGCTGTATATAGTATATATTTGGTGACATTTGATATTTTATGTACAGTATATAATATATATTTCTTGAAATTTGATATTTTATGTATAGTATATAATATATATTTGGTGAAATTTTATATTTTATGTAGAGTATATAATATATATTTGGTGTACTTTCATATTTTATGTGCAGTATATAAGATATATTTGGTGAAATTTGATATTTTGTATACAGTGTATAATATATATTTGTAGAAATTTGATATTTTATGTAAAGTATATAATATATAATTGGTGAAATTTTATATTTTATGTACAGTACATAATATATATTTGGTGTACTTTCATATTTTATGTACAGTATATAATATATATTTGCTGAAATTTGATATTTTGTATACACTATGTTATATATATTTGTTGAAATTTGATATTTTATGTACAGTATATAATATATTTTTTGAAATTTTATATTTTATGTACAGTATATAATATATATTTGGTGTACTTTCATATTTTGTGTACTGTATATAGTATATATTTGCTGACTTTTGACATTTTATATATAGTATACAATATATATTTGTTGAAATTTGATATCTTATGTACAGTATATAATATATATTTTTTGAATTTTTATATTTTATGTTCAGTATATAATATATATTTGGTGTACTTTCATATTTTATGTACAGTATATAGTATATATTTGGTGACATTTGATATTTTATGTACAGTGTATAATATATATTTGGTGAAATTTTATATTTTATGTACAGTATATAATATATATTTGGTGTACTTTCATATTTTATGTACAGTATATAGTGTATATTTGGTGACATTTGATATTTTATATACAATAAATAAGATATGTTTCTTGAAATTTGATATTTTATGTACAGTGTATACAATATATTTGGTGAAATTTGACATTATAGGTACAGTGTATAATGTATGTTTGGTGAAATTTGATATTTTATTTACAGTATATATTATATATTTGGTGTAATTTGATATTTTATGTACAGTATATAATATATATTTTTTGAAATTTTATATTTTATGTACAGTATATAATATATATTTGGTGGACTTTCATATTTTATGTACAGTATATAGTATATATTTGGTGACATTTGATATTTTATGTGCAGTGTATACTATACATTTGGTGAAATTTTTTATTTTATGTACAGTATATAATATATATTTGGTGTACTTTCATATTTAATATACAGTATATAGTATATATTTGGTGACATTTGATATTTTATATACAATATATAATATATATTTGTTGAAATTTGATATTTTATGTACAGTATATAATATATATTTGGTGAAATTTTATATTTTATGTACAGTATATAAGATATATTTGGTGTACTTTCATATTTTATGTACAGTATATAGTATATATTTGGTGACATTTGATATTTTATTTACAGTATATAATATATATTTGTTAAAATTTGATATTTTATGTACAGTATATAATATATATTTTTTGAAATTTTATGTTTTATGTACAGTATATAATATATATTTGGTGTACTTTCATATTTTGTGTACAGTATATAGTATATATTTGGTGACATTTGACATTTTACATACAGTATATAATATATATTTGTTGAAATTTGGTATTTTATGTACAGTATATAATATATATTTTTTGAAATTTTATATTTTATGTACAGTATATAATATATATTTGGTGTACTTTCATATTTTATGTACAGTATATAGTATATATTTGGTGACATTTGATATTTTATGTACAGTGTATAATATATATTTGGTGAAATTTTATATTTTATGTACAGTATATAATATATATTTGGTGTACTTTCATATTTTATGTACAGTATATAGTGTATATTTGGTGACATTTGATATTTTATACACAGTAAATAAGATATGTTTCTTGAAATTTGATATTTTATGTACAGTATATACTATATGTTTGGTGAAATTTGATATTATAGGTACAGTATATACTATATATTTGGTGAAATTTGACATTATAGGTACAGGGTATAATGTATGTTTGGTGAAATTTGATATTTTATATACAGTATATAATATATATTTGGTGTAATTTGATATTTTATGTACAGTATATAATATATATTTGGTGTACTTTCATATTTTATTTACAGTATATATTATATATTTGGTGACATTTGATATTTTATGTACAGTGTTTAATATATATTTGGTGAAATTTTATATTTTATGTACAGTATATAATATATATTTGGTGTACTTTCATATTTATATACAGTATATAGTATATATTTGGTGATATTTGATGTTTTATGTACAGTGTATAATATATATTTGGTGAAATTTTATATTTTATGTACAGTATATAATATATATTTGGTGTACTTTCATATTTTATGTACAGTATATAGTATATATTTGGTGACATTTGATACTTTATATACAATAAATAAGATATGTTTCTTGAAATTTGATATTTTATGTACAGTGTATACTATATATTTGGTGAAATTTTATATTTTATGTACAGTATATAAGATATATTTGGTGTACTTTCATATTTTATGTACAGTATATAGTATATATTTGGTGACATTTGAGATTTTATGTACAGTATATAATATATATTTGTTGCAATTTGATATTTTATTTATAGTATATAATATATATTTGGTGAAATTTCATATTTTATATACCGTATATAATATATATTTGGTGTACTTTCATATTTTATGTACAGTATATAGTATATATTTCGTGACATTTGATATTTTATGTACAGTATATAATATATATTTGGTGAAATTTTATATTTTATGTACAGTATATAATATATATTTGGTGTACTTTCATATTTTGTGTACAGTATATAGTATATATTTGGTGTCCTTTGACATTTTATATACAGTGTATAATATATATTTGTTGAAATTTGATATCTTATGTACAGTATATAAGATATATTTTTTGAAATTTTATATTTTATGTACAGTATATAATATATATTTGGTGTACTTTCATATTTTATGTACAGTATATAGTATATATTTGGTGACATTTGATATTTTATGTACAGTTTATAATATATATTTGGTGAAATTTTATATTTTATGTACAGTTTATAATATATATTTGGTGTACTTTCATATTTTATATACAGTATATAGTGTATATTTGGTGACATTTGATATTTTATATACAATAAATAAGATATGTTTCTTGAAATTTGATATTTTATGTACAGTATATACTATATATTTGGTGAAATTTGACATTATAGGTACATTATATAATATATTTATGGTGAAATTTGATATTTTATATACAGTACATAATATATATTTGGTGAAATTTTATATTTTATGTACAGTATATAAGATATATTTGGTGTACTTTCATATTTTATGTACAGTATATAGTATATATTTGGTTACATTTGATATTTTATGTACAGTATATAATATATATTTGTTGAAATTTGATATTTTATGTATAGTATATAATATATATTTGGTGAAATTTCATATTTTATATACCGTATATAATATATATTTGGTGTACTTTCATATTTTATGTACAGTATATAGTATATATTTGGTGACATTTGATATTTTATGTACAGTATATAATATATATTTGGTGAAATTTTATATTTTATGTATAGTATATAATATATATTTGGTGTACTTTCATATTTTATGTACTGTATATAGTATATATTTGGTGACATTTGATATTTTATATACAATTAATAAGATAAGTTTCTTGAAATTTGATATTTTATGTACAGTATATACTATATATTTGGTGAAATTTTATATTTTATGTACTGTATATAAGATATATTTGGTGTACTTTCATATTTTATGTACAGTATATAGTATATATTTGGTGACATTTGATATTTTATGTACAGTATATAATATATATTTGCTGAAATTTGATATTTTATGTATTGTATATAATATATATTTGGTGAAATTTTATATTTTATGTACAGTATATAACATATATTTCGTGTACTTTCATATTTTATGTACAGTATATAGTATACATTTGGTGACATTTGATATTTTATGTACCGTGTATAATATATATTTGGTGAAATTTTATATTTTATGTACAGTATATAATATGTATTTGGTGTACTTTCATATTTAATGTACAGTATATAGTATATATTTGGTGACATTTGATTTTTATATACAATATATAATATATATTTGTTGAAATTTGAAATTTTATGTACAGTACATAATATATATTTAGTGAAATTTTATATTTTATGTACAGTATATAAGATATATTTGGTGTAATTTCATATTTAATGTACAGTATATAGTATATATTTGGTGACATTTGATATTTTATGTACAGTGTATAGTATATATGTGGTGAAATTTTATATTTTATGTACAGTATATAATATATATTTGGTGTACTTTCATTTTTAATGTACAGTATATAGTATATATTTGGTGACATTTGATATTTTATATACAATATATAATATATATTTGTTGAAATTTGAAATTTTATATACAGTATATAATTTATATTTGGTGAAATTTGATATTTTATGTACAGTATATAATATATATTTGGTGTACTTTCATATTTAATGTACAGTATATAGTATATATTTGGTGACATTTCATATTTTATATACAGTATATAATATATATTTTTTGAAATTTTATATTTTATGTACAGTATATAATATATATTTGGTGTACTTTCATATTTTATGTACAGTATATAGTATATATTTGATGACATTTGATATTTTATGTACAGTGTATAATATATATTTGGTGAAATTTTATATTTTATGTACAGTATATGATATATATTTGGTGTACATTCATATTTTATGTACAGTATATAGTATATATTTGGTGACATTTGATATTTTATGTACAGTGTATAATATATATTTGGTGAAATTTTATATTTTATGTACACTATATAATATATATTTGGTGTACTTTCATATTTAATGTACAGTATATAGTGTATATTTGGCGACATTTGATATTTGATATACAGTACATAATATATATTTGTTGAAATTTGATATTTTTTGTACAGTATATAATATATATTTTTTGAAATTTTATATTTTATGTACAGTATATAATATATATTTGGTGTACTTTCATATTTTATGTACAGTACATAGTATATATTTGGTGACATTTGATATTTTATGTACAGTGTATAATATATATTGGGTGAAATTTTATATTTTATGTACAGTATATAATATATATTTGGTGTACTTTCATATTTTATGTACAGTATATAGTATATATTTGGTGACATTTGATATTTTATGTACAGTGTATAATATATATTTGGTGAAATTTTATATTTTATGTACAGTATATAAGATATATTTGGTGTACTTTCATATTTAATGTACAGTATATAGTATATATTTGGTGACATTTGATATTTTATACACAGTATATAATATATATTTGTTGAAATTTGATATTTTATGTACAGTATATAATATATATTTGGTGACTTTTTATATTTTATGTACAGTATATAATATATATTTGGTGTACTTTCATATTTTATGTACAGTATATAGTATATATTTGGTGACACTTGATATTTTATGTACAGTATAATATATATATTTGTTGAAATTTGATATTTTATGTATAGTATATAATATATATTTGGTGAAATTTGATATTTTATGTACAGTATATAATACATATTTGTTGAAATTTGATATTTTATGTACAGTATATAATATATATTTGGTGAAATTTTATATTTTATGTACAGTATATAATATATATTTGGTGTACTTTCATATTTTATGTACAGTATATAGCATATATTTGGTGACATTTGATATTTTATGTACAGTATATAATACATATTTGTTGAAATCTGATATTTTGTGTATAGTATATAATATATTTTTGGTGAAATTTTATATTTTATGTACAGTATATAATATATATTTGGTGTACTTTCATACTTTATGTACAGTATATAATATATATTTGGTGAAATTTGATATTTTGTATACTGTATATAATATATATTTGTTGATATTTGATATTTTATGTACAGTATATAATATATATTTTTTGAAATTTTATATTTTATGTACAGTATATAATATATATTTGGTGTACTTTCATATTTTATGTTCAGTATATAGTATATATTTGGTGACATTTGATATTTTATGTACAGTGTATAATATATATTTGGTGAAATTTTATATTTTATGTACAGTACATAATATATATTTGGTGTACTTTCATATTTAATGTACAGTATATAGTATATATTTGGTGACATTTGATGTTTTATATAAAGTATCTAATATATATTTGTTGAAATTTGATATTTTATGTACAGTATATAATATACATTTGGTGTACTTTCATATTTTATGTGCTGTATATAGTATATATTTGGTGACATTTGATATTTTATGTACAGTATATAATATATATTTCTTGAAATTTGATATTTTATGTATAGTATATAATATATATTTGGTGAAATTTTATATTTTATGTAGAGTATATAATATATATTTGGTGTAATTTCATATTTTATGTACAGTATATAAGATATATTTGGTGAAATTTGATATTTTGTATACAGTGTATAATATATATTTGTTGAAATTTGATATTTTATGTAAAGTATATAATATATAATTGGTGAAATTTTATATTTTATGTACAGTACATAATATATATTTGGTGTACTTTCATATTTTATGTACAGTATATAATATATATTTGCTGAAATTTGATATTTTGTATACACTATGTTATATATATTTGTTGAAATTTGATATTTTATGTACAGTATATAATATATTTTTTGAAATTTTATATTTTATGTACGGTATATAATATATATTTGGTGTACTTTCATATTTTGTGTACTGTATATAGTATATATTTGCTGACTTTTGACATTTTATATATAGTATACAATATATATTTGTTGAAATTTGATATCTTATGTACAGTATATAATATATATTTTTTGAATTTTTATATTTTATGTTCAGTATATAATATATATTTGGTGTACTTTCATATTTTATGTACAGTATATAGTATATATTTGGTGACATTTGATATTTTATGTACAGTGTATAATATATATTTGGTGAAATTTTATATTTTATGTACAGTATATAATATATATTTGGTGTACTTTCATATTTTATGTACAGTATATAGTGTATATTTGGTGACATTTGATATTTTATATACAATAAATAAGATATGTTTCTTGAAATTTGATATTTTATGTACAGTGTATACAATATATTTGGTGAAATTTGACATTATAGGTACAGTGTATAATGTATGTTTGGTGAAATTTGATATTTTATATACAGTATATATTATATATTTGGTGTAATTTGATATTTTATGTACAGTATATAATATATATTTTTTGAAATTTTATATTTTATGTACAGTATATAATATATATTTGGTGGACTTTCATATTTTATGTACAGTATATAGTATATATTTGGTGACATTTGATATTTTATGTGCAGTGTATACTATACATTTGGTGAAATTTTTTATTTTATGTACAGTATATAATATATATTTGGTGTACTTTCATATTTAATATACAGTATATAGTATATATTTGGTGACATTTGATATTTTATATACAATATATAATATATATTTGTTGAAATTTGATATTTTATGTACAGTATATACTATGTATTTGGTGAAATTTTATATTTTATGTACAGTATATAAGATATATTTGGTGTACTTTCATATTTTATGTACAGTATATAGTATATATTTGGTGACATTTGATATTTTATTTACAGTATATAATATATATTTGTTAAAATTTGATATTTTATGTACAGTATATAATATATATTTTTTGAAATTTTATGTTTTATGTACAGTATATAATATATATTTGGTGTACTTTCATATTTTATGTACAGTATATAGTATATATTTGGTGACATTTGATATTTTATGTACAGTGTATAATATATATTTTGTGAAATTTTATATTTTATGTACAGTATATAATATATATTTGGTGTACTTTCATATTTTATGTACAGTATATAGTATATATTTGGTGACATTTGATATTTTATATACAATAAATAAGATATTATTCTTGAAATTTGATATTTTATGTACTGTATATACTATATGTTTGGTGAAATTTGATATTATAGGTACAGTATATAATATATATTAGGTGAAATTTGATATTTTATATACAGTATATAATATATATTTGGTGAAATTTGTTATTTTATGTACAGTATATAATATACATTTGTTGAAATTTGATATTTTATGTACAGTATATAATATATATTTGGTGTACTTTCATATTTTATTTACAGTATATAGTATATATTTGGTGACATTTGTTATTTTATGCACAGTGTATAATATATATTTGGTGAACTTTCATATTTTATGTACAGTATATAATATATATTTGGTGTACTTTCATATTTTATGTACAGTATATAGTATATATTTGGTGACATTTGATGTTTTATGTACAGTGTATAATATATATTTGGTGAAATTTTATATTTTATGTACAGTATATAGTATATATTTGGTGTACTTTCATATTTTATGTACAGTATATAGTATATATTTGGTGACATTTGATATTTTATATACAATAAATAAGATATGTTTCTTGAAATTTGATATTTTATGTGCAGTATATAATATATATTTGGTGAAATTTTATGTTTTATGTACAGTATATAAGATATATTTGGTGTACTTTCATATTTTATGTACAGTATATAGTATATATTTGGTGACATTTGATATTTTATGTACAGTATATAATATATATTTGTTGAAATTTGATATTTTATGTATAGTATATAATATATATTTGGTGAAATTTTATATTTTATATACCGTATATAATATATATTTGGTGTACTTTCATATTTTATGTACAGTATATAGTATATATTTGGTGACATTTGATATTTTATGTACAGTATATAATATATATTTTTTGAAATTTTATATTTTATGTACAGTATATAATATATATTTGGTGTACTTTCATATTTTGTGTACAGTATATAGTATATATTTGGTGACATTTGACATTTTATATACAGTATATAATATATATTTGTTGAAATTTGGTATTTTATGTACAGTATATAATATATATTTTTTGAAATTTTATATTTTATGTACAGTATATAATATATATTTTGTGTACTTTCATATTTTATGTACAGTATATAGTATATATTTGGTGACATTTGATATTTTATATACAATAAATAAGATATTATTCTTGAAATTTGATATTTTATGTACAGTATATACTATATGTTTGGTGAAATTTGATATTATAGGTACAGTATATAATATATATTAGGTGAAATTTGATATTTTATATACAGTATATAATATATATTTGGTGAAATTTGATACTTTATGTACAGTATATAATATACATTTGTTGAAATTTGATATTTTATGTACAGTATATAATATATATTTGGTGTACTTTCATATTTTATTTACAGTATATAGTATATATTTGGTGACATTTGATATTTTATGTACAGTGTTTAATATATATTTGGTGAAATTTTATATTTTATGTACAGTATATAATATATATTTGGTGTACTTTCATATTTATGTACAGTATACAGTATATATTTGGTGACATTTGATGTTTTATGTACAGTGTATAATATATATTTGGTGAAATTTTATATTTTATGTACAGTATATAATATATATTTGGTGTACTTTCATATTTTATGTACAGTATATAGTATATATTTGGTGACATTTGATATTTTATATACAATAAATAAGATATGTTTCTTGAAATTTGATATTTTATGTACAGTATATACTATATATTTGGTGAAATTTTATATTTTATGTACAGTATATAAGATATATTTGGTGTACTTTCATATTTTATGTACAGTATATAGTATATATTTGGTGACATTTGATATTTTATATACAATAAATAAGATATGTTTCTTGAAATTTGATATTTTATGTACAGTATATACTATACATTTGGTGAAATTTTATATTTTATGAACAGTATATAAGATATATTTGGTGTACTTTCATATTTTATGTACAGTATATAGTATATATTTGGTGACATTTGATACTTTATGTACAGTATATAATATATATTTGTTGAAATATGATATTTTATGTACAGTATATAGTATAAATTTGTTGAAATTTTATATTTTATGTACAGTATATAATATATATTTGGTGTACTTTCATATTTTATGTACAGTATATAGTATATATTTGATGACATTTGATATTTTATGTACAGTGTATAATATATATTTGGTGAAATTTTATATTTTATGTACAGTATATGATATATATTTGGTGTACTTTCATATTTTATGTACAGTATATAGTATATATTTGGTGACATTTGATATTTTATGTACAGTGTATAATATATATTTGGTGAAATTTTATATTTTATGTACACTATATAATATATATTTGGTGTACTTTCATATTTAATGTACAGTATATAGTGTATATTTGGCGACATTTGATATTTGATATACAGTACATAATATATATTTGTTGAAATTTGATATTTTGTGTACAGTATATAATATATATTTTTTGAAATTTTATATTTTATGTACAGTATATAATATATATTTGGTGCACTTTCATATTTTATGTACAGTATATAGTATATATTTGGTGACAGTTGATATTTTATGTACAGTATATAATATATATTTTTTGAAATTTTATATTTTATGTACTGTATATAATATATATTTGGTGTACTTTCATATTTTATGTACAGTATATAGTATATATTTGGTGACTTTTGACATTTTATATGCAGTATATAATATATATTTGTTGAAATTTGATATCTTATGTACAGTATATAATATATATTTTTTGAAATTTTATATTTTATGTACAGTATATAATATATATTTGGTGTACTTTCATATTTTATGTACAGTTTATAGTATATATTTGGTGACATTTGATATTTTATGTACAGTGTATAATATATATTTGGTGAAATTTTATATTTTATGTACAGTATATAATATATATTTGGTGTACTTTCATATTTTATGTACAGTATATAGTGTATATTTGGTGACATTTGATATTTTATATACAATAAATAAGATATGTTTCTTGAAATTTGACATTTTATGTACAGTATATACTATATATTTGGTGAAATTTGACATTATAGGTACAGTATATAATATATATTTGGTGAAATTTCATATTTTGTATACAGTATATAATATATATTTGTTGAAATTTGATATTTTATGTAAAGTATATAATATATAATTGGTGAAATTTTATATTTTATGTACAGTACATAATATATATTTGGTGTACTTTCATATTTTATGTACAGTATATAATATATATTTGCTGAAATTTGATATTTTGTATACACTATATTATATATATTTGTTGAAATTTGCTATTTTATGTACAGTATATAATATATTTTTTGAAATTTTATATTTTATGTACAGTATATAATATATATTTGGTGTACTTTCATATTTTGTGTACTGTATATAGTATATATTTGGTGACTTTTGACATTTTATATATAGTATACAATATATATTTGTTGAAATTTGATATCTTATGTACAGTATATAATATATATTTTTTGAATTTTTATATTTTATGTTCAGTATATAATATATATTTGGTGTACTTTCATATTTTATGTACAGTATATAGTATATATTTGGTGACATTTGATATTTTATGTACAGTGTATAATATATATATGGTGAAATTTTATATTTTATGTACAGTATATAATATATATTTGGTGTACTTTCATATTTTATGTACATTATATAGTGTATATTTGGTGACATTTGATATTTTATATACAATAAATAAGATATGTTTCTTGAAATTTGATATTTTATGTACAGTGTATACAATATATTTGGTGAAATTTGACATTATAGGTACAGTGTATTATGTATGTTTGGTGAAATTTGATATTTTATATACAGTATATATTATATATTTGGTGTAATTTGATATTTTATGTACAGTATATAATATATATTTTTTGAAATTTTATATTTTATGTACAGTATATAATATATATTTGGTGGACTTTCATATTTTATGTACAGTATATAGTATATATTTGGTGACATTTGATATTTTATGTACAGTGTATACTATATATTTGGTGAAATTTTTTATTTTATGTACAGTATATAATATATATTTGGTGAAATTTTATATTTTATGTACAGTATATAATATATATTTGGTGTACTTTCATATTTAATATACAGTATATAGTATATATTTGGTGACATTTGATATTTTATATACAATATATAATATATATTTGTTGAAATTTGATATTTTATGTACAGTATATACTATATATTTGGTGAAATTTTACATTTTATGTACAGTATATAAGATATATTTGGTGTACTTTCATATTTTATGTACAGTATATAGTATATATTTGGTGACATTTTATATTTTATTTACAGTATATAATATATATTTGTTAAAATTTGATATTTTATGTACAGTATATAATATATATTTGGTGTACTTTCATATTTAATGTACAGTATATAGTATATATTTGGTGACATTTGATTTTTATATACAATATATAATATATATTTGTTGAAATTTGAAATTTTATGTACAGTACATAATATATATTTGGTGAAATTTTATATTTTATGTACAGTATATAAGATATATTTGGTGTAATTTCATATTTAATGTACAGTATATAGTATATATTTGGTGACATTTGATATTTTATGTACAGTGTATAGTATATATGTGGTGAAATTTTATATTTTATGTACAGTATATAATATATATTTGGTGTACTTTCATTTTTAATGTACACTATATAGTATATATTTGGTGACATTTGATATTTTATATACAATATATAATATATATTTGTTGAAATTTGAAATTTTATATACAGTATATAATTTATATTTGGTGAAATTTGATATTTTATGTACAGTATATAATATATATTTGGTGTACTTTCATATTTAATGTACAGTATATAGTATATATTTGGTGACATTTCATATTTTATATACAGTATATAATATATATTTTTTGAAATTTTATATTTTATGTACAGTATATAATATATATTTGGTGTACTTTCATATTTTATGTACAGTATATAGTATATATTTGATGACATTTGATATTTTATGTACAGTGTATAATATATATTTGGTGAAATTTTATATTTTATGTACAGTATATGATATATATTTGGTGTACATTCATATTTTATGTACAGTATATAGTATATATTTGGTGACATTTGATATTTTATGTACAGTGTATAATATATATTTGGTGAAATTTTATATTTTATGTACACTATATAATATATATTTGGTGTACTTTCATATTTAATGTACAGTATATAGTGTATATTTGGCGACATTTGATATTTGATATACAGTACATAATATATATTTGTTGAAATTTGATATTTTTTGTACAGTATATAATATATATTTTTTGAAATTTTATATTTTATGTACAGTACATAATATATATTTGGTGTACTTTCATATTTTATGTAAAGTACATAGTATATATTTGGTGACATTTGATATTTTATGTACAGTGTATAATATATATTTGGTGAAATTTTATATTTTATGTACAGTATATAAGATATATTTGGTGTACTTTCATATGTAATGTGCAGTATATAGTATATATTTGGTGACATTTGATATTTTATACACAGTATATAATATATATTTGTTGAAATTTGATATTTTATGTACAGTATATAATATATATTTGGGGACTTTTTATATTTTATGTACAGTATATAATATATATTTGGTGTACTTTCATATTTTATGTACAGTATATAGTATATATTTGGTGACACTTGATATTTTATGTACAGTATAATATATATATTTGTTGAAATTTGATATTTTATGTATAGTATATAATATATATTTGGTGAAATTTGATATTTTATGTACAGTATATAATATATGTTTGTTGAAATTTGATATTTTATGTACAGTATATAATATATATTTGGTGAAATTTTATATTTTATGTACAGTATATAATATATGTTTGGTGTACTTTCATATTTTATGTACAGTATATAGCATATATTTGGTGACATTTGATATTTTATGTACAGTATATAATACATATTTGTTGAAATCTGATATTTTATGTATAGTATATAATATATTTTTGGTGAAATTTTATATTTTATGTACAGTATATAATATATATTTGGTGTACTTTCATACTTTATGTACAGTATATAATATATATTTGGTGAAATTTGATATTTTGTATACTGTATATAATATATATTTGTTGATATTTGATATTTTATGTACAGTATATAATATATATTTTTTGAAATTTTATATTTTATGTACAGTATATAATATATATTTGGTGTACTTTCATATTTTATGTTCAGTATATAGTATATATTTGGTGACATTTCATATTTTATGTACAGTGTATAATATATATTTGGTGAAATTTTATATTTTATGTACAGTACATAATATATATTTGGTGTACTTTCATATTTAATGTACAGTATATAGTATATATTTGGTGACATTTGATATTTTATATACAGTATCTAATATATATTTGTTGAAATTTGATATTTTATGTACAGTATATAATATACATTTGGTGTACTTTCATATTTTATGTGCTGTATATAGTATATATTTGGTGACATTTGATATTTTATGTACAGTATATAATATATATTTGTTGAAATTTGATATTTTATGTATAGTATATAATATATATTTGGTGAAATTTTATATTTTATGTACAGTATATAATATATATTTGGTGTAATTTCATATTTTATGTACAGTATATAAGATATATTTGGTGAAATTTGATATTTTGTATACAGTGTATAATATATATTTGTTGAAATTTGATATTTTATGTAAAGTATATAATATATAATTGGTGAAATTTTATATTTTATGTACAGTACATAATATATATATGGTGTACTTTCATATTTTATGTACAGTATATAATATATATTTGATGAAATTTGATATTTTGTATACACTATGTTATATATATTTGTTGAAATTTGATATTTTATGTACAGTATATAATATATTTTTTGAAATTTTATATTTTATGTACAGTATATAATATATATTTGGTGTACTTTCATATTTTGTGTACTGTATATAGTATATATTTGGTGACTTTTGACATTTTATATATAGTATACAATATATATTTGTTGAAATTTGATATCTTATGTACAGTATATAATATATATTTTTTGAATTTTTATATTTTATGTTCAGTATATAATATATATTTGGTTTAATTTCATATTTTATGTACAGTATATAGTATATATTTGGTGACATTTGATATTTTATGTACAGTGTATAATATATATTTGGTGAAATTTTATATTTTATGTACAGTATATAGTATATATTTGGTGACATTTGATATTTTATGTACAGTGTATAATATATATTTGGTGAAATTTTATATTTTATGTACAGTATATAATATATATTTGGTGTACTTTCATATTTTATGTACAGTATATAGTGTATATTTGGTGACATTTGATATTTTATATACAATAAATAAGATATGTTTCTTGAAATTTGATATTTTATGTACAGTGTATACAATATATTTGGTGAAATTTGACATTATAGGTACAGTGTATAATGTATGTTTGGTGAAATTTGATATTTTATATACAGTATATATTATATATTTGGTGTAATTTGATATTTTATGTACAGTATATAATATATATTTTTTGAAATTTTATATTTTATGTACAGTATATAATATATATTTGGTGGACTTTCATATTTTATGTACAGTATATAGTATATATTTGGTGACATTTGATATTTTATGTACAGTGTATACTATATATTTGGTGAAATTTTTTATTTTATGTACAGTATATAATATATATTTGGTGTACTTTCATATTTAATATACAGTATATAGTATATATTTGGTGACATTTGATATTTTATATACAATATATAATATATATTTGTTGAAATTTGATATTTTATGTACAGTATATAATATATATTTGGTGAAATTTTATATTTTATGTACAGTATATAAGATATATTTGGTGTACTTTCATATTTTATGTACAGTATATAGTATATATTTGGTGACATTTGATATTTTATTTACAGTATATAATATATATTTGTTAAAATTTGATATTTTATGTACAGTATATAATATATATTTTTTGAAATTTTATATTTTATGTACAGTATATAATATATATTTGGTGTACTTTCATATTTTATGTACAGTATATAGTATATATTTGGTGACATTTGATATTTTATGTACAGTGTATAATATATATTTGGTGAAATTTTATATTTTATGTACAGTATATAATATATATTTGGTGTACTTTCATATTTTATGTACAGTATATAGTATATATTTGGTGACATTTGATATTTTATATACAATAAATAAGATATTATTCTTGAAATTTGATATTTTATGTACAGTATATACTATATGTTTGGTGAAATTTGATATTATAGGTACAGTATATAATATATATTAGGTGAAATTTGATATTTTATATACAGTATATAATATATATTTGGTGAAATTTGATATTTTATGTACAGTATATAATATACATTTGTTGAAATTTGATATTTTATGTACAGTATATAATATATATTTGGTGTACTTTCATATTTTATTTACAGTATATAGTATATATTTGGTGACATTTGTTATTTTATGTACAGTGTATAATATATATTTGGTGAAATTTTATATTTTATGTACAGTATATAATATATATTTGGTGTACTTTCATATTTTATGTACAGTATATAGTATATATTTGGTGACATTTGATGTTTTATGTACAGTGTGTAATATATATTTGGTGAAATTTTATATTTTATGTACAGTATATAGTATATATTTGGTGTACTTTCATATTTTATGTACAGTATATAGTATATATTTGGTGACATTTGATATTTTATATACAATAAATAAGATATGTTTCTTGAAATTTGATATTTTATGTGCAGTATGTAATATATATTTGGTGAAATTTTATATTTTATGTACAGTATATAAGATATATTTGGTGTACTTTCATATTTTATGTACAGTATATAGTATATATTTGGTGACATTTGATATTTTATGTACAGTATATAATATATATTTGTTGAAATTTGATATTTTATGTATAGTATATAATATATATTTGGTGAAATTTTATATTTTATATACCGTATATAATATATATTTGGTGTACTTTCATATTTTATGTACAGTATATAGTATATATTTGGTGACATTTGATATTTTATGTACAGTATATAATATATATTTGTTGAAATTTGATATTTTATGTATAGTATATAATATATATTTGGTGAAATTTCATATTTTATATACCATATATAATATATATTTGGTGAACTTTCATATTTTATGTACAGTATATAGTATATATTTGGTGACATTTGATATTTTATATACAATAAAACATATTATTCTTGAAATTTGATATTTTATGTACAGTATATACTATATGTTTGGTGAAATTTGATATTATAGGTACAGTATATAATATATATTAGGTGAAATTTGATATTTTATATACAGTATATAATATATATTTGGTGAAATTTGATATTTTATGTACAGTATATAGTATATATTTTTTGAAATTTTATATTTTATGTACAGTATATAATATATATTTGGTGTACTTTCATATTTTATTTACAGTATATAGTATATATTTGGTGACATTTGATATTTTATGTACAGTGTATAGTATATATTTGGTTAAATTTTATATTTTATGTACAGTATATAATATATATTTGGTGTACTTTCATATTTTATGTACAGTATATAGTGTATATTTGGTGACATTTGATATTTTATATACAATAAATAAGATATGTTTCTTGAAATTTGATATTTTATGTACAGTATATACTATATATTTGGTGAAATTTGACACTATAGGTACAGTATATAATATATGTTTGGTGAAATTTGATATTTTATATACAGTATATAATATATATTTGGTGTAATTTGATATTTTATGTACAGTATATAATATATATTTTTTGTAATTTTATATTTTATGTACAGTATATAATATATATTTGGTGGACTTTCATATTTTATGTACAGTATATAGTATATATTTGGTGACATTTGATATTTTATGTACAGTGTATACTATATATTTGGTGAAATTTTTTATTTTATGTACAGTATATAATATATATTTGGTGTACTTTCATATTTAATATACAGTATATAGTATATATTTGGTGACATTTGATATTTTATATACAATATATAATATATATTTGTTGAAATTTGATATTTTATGTACAGTATATAATATATATTTGGTGAAATTTTATATTTTATTTACAGTATATAAGATATATTTGGTGTACTTTCATATTTTATGTACAGTATATAGTATATATTTGGTGACATTTGATATTTTATTTACAGTATATAATATATATTTGTTAAAATTTGATATTTTATGTACAGTATATAATATATATTATTTGAAATTTTATATTTTATGAACAGTATATAGTATATATTTGGTGTACTTTCATATTTTATGTACAGTATATAGTATATATTTGGTGACATTTGATATTTTATATACAATAAATAAGATATGTTTCTTGAAATTGGATATTTTATGTACAGTATATAATATATATTTGGCGAAATTTTATATTTTATGTACAGTATATAAGATATATTTGGTGTACTTTCATATTTTATGTACAGTATATAGTATATATTTGGTGACATTTGATATTTTATGTACAGTATATAATATATATTTGTTGAAATTTGATATTTTATGTATAGTATATAATATATATTTGGTGAAATTTTATATTTTATATACCGTATATAATATATATTTGGTGTACTTTCATATTTTATGTACAGTATATAGTATATATTTGGTGACATTTGATATTTTATGTACAGTATATAATATATATTTTTTGAAATTTTATATTTTATGTACAGTATATAATATATATTTGGTGTACTTTCATATTTTGTGTACAGTATATAGTATATATTTGGTGACATTTGACGTTTTATATACAGTATATAATATATATTTGTTGAAATTTGGTATTTTATGTACAGTATATAATATATATTTTTTGAAATTTTATATTTTATGTACAGTATATAATATATATTTGGTGTACTTTCATATTTTATGTACAGTATATAGTATATATTTCGTGACATTTGATATTTTATGTACAGTGTATAATATATATTTGGTGAAATTTTATATTTTATGTACAGTATATAATATATATTTGGTGTACTTTCATATTTTATGTACAGTATATAGTGTATATTTGGTGACATTTGATATTTTATACACAGTAAATAAGATATGTTTCTTGAAATTTGATATTTTATGTACAGTATATACTATATATTTGGTGAAATTTTATATTTTATGTACAGTATATAAGATATATTTGGTGTACTTTCATATTTTATGTACAGTATATAGTATATATTTGGTGACATTTGATATTTTATATACAATAAAAGATATTATTCTTGAAATTTGATATTTTATGTACAGTATATACTATATGTTTGGTGAAATTTGATATTATAGGTACAGTATATAATATATATTAGGTGAAATTTGATATTTTATATACAGTATATAATATATATTTGGTGAAATTTGATATTTTATGTACAGTATATAGTTTACATTTGTTGAAATTTGATATTTTATGTACAGTATATAATATATATTTGGTGTACTTTCATATTTTATTTACAGAATATAGTATATATTTGGTGACATTTGATATTTTATGTACAGTGTATAATATATATTTGGTTAAATTTTATATTTTATGTACAGTATATAATATATATTTGGTGTACTTTCATATTTAATGTACAGTATATAGTGTATATTTGGTGACATTTGATATTTTATATACAATAAATAAGATATGTTTCTTGAAATTTGATATTTTATGTACAGTATATACTATATGTTTGGTGAAATTTGACACTATAGGTACAGTATATAATATATATTTGGTGAAATTTGATATTTTATATACAGTATATAATATATATTTGGTGAAATTTGATATTTTATGTACAGTATATAATATATATTTTTTGAAATTTTATATTTTATGTACAGTATATAATATATATTTGGTGGACTTTCATATTTTATGTACACTATATAGTATATATTTGGTGACATTTGATATTTTATGTACAGTGTATAATATATATTTGGTGAAATTTCATATTTTATGTACAGTATATAATATATATTTGGTGTACTTTCATATTTTGTGTACAGTATATAGTATATATTTGGTGACTTTTGACATTTTATATACAGTATATAATATATATTTGTTGAAATTTGATATCTTATGTACAGTATATAATATATATTTTTTGAAATTTTATATTTTATGTACAGTATATAAGATATATTTGGTGTACTTTCATATTTTATGTACAGTATATAGTATATATTTGGTGACATTTGATATTTTATGTACAGTGTATAATATATACTTGGTGAAATTTTATATTTTATGTACAGTATATAATATATATTTGGTGTACTTTCATATTTTATATACAGTATATAGTGTATATTTGGTGACATTTGATATTTTATATACAATAAATAAGATATGTTTCTTGAAATTTGATATTTTATGTACAGTATATACTATATATTTGGTGAAATTTGACGTTATACGTACAGTATATAATATATGTTTGGTGAAATTTGATATTTTATATACAGTACATAATATATATTTGGTGAAATTTTATATTTTATGTACAATATATAAATATATGTGGTGTACTTTCATATTTTATGTACAGTATATAGTATATATTTGGTGACATTTGATATTTTATGTACAGTATATAATATATATTTGTTGCAATTTGATATTTTATGTATAGTATATAATATATATTTGGTGAAATTTCATATTTTATATACCGTATATAATATATATTTGGTGTACTTTCATATTTTATGTACAGTATATAGTATATATTTGGTGACATTTGATATTTTATGAACAGTATATAATATATATTTGGTGAAATTTTATATTTTATGTACAGTATATAATATATATTTGGTGTACTTTCATATTTTATGTACTGTATATAGTATATATTTGGTGACATTTGATATTTTATATACAATTAATAAGATAAGTTTCTCAAAATTTGATATTTTATGTACAGTATATACTATATATTTGGTGAAATTTTATATTTTATGTACTGTATATAAGATATATTTGGTGTACTTTCATATTTTATGTACAGAATATAGTATATATTTGGTGACATTTGATATTTTATGTACAGTATATAATATGTATTTGCTGAAATTTGATATTTTATGTGTAGTATATAATATATATTTGGTGAAATTTTATATTTTATGTACAGTATATAACATATATTTCGTGTACTTTCATATTTTATGTACAGTATATAGTATATATTTGGTGACATTTGATATTTTATGTACCGTGTATAATATATATTTGGTGAAATTTTATATTTTATGTACAGTATTTAATATGTATTTGGTGTACTTTCATATTTAATCTACAGTATATAGTATATATTTGGTGACATTTGATTTTTATATACAATATATAATATATATTTGTTGAAATTTGAAATTTTATGTACAGTACATAATATATATTTGGTGAAATTTTATATTTTATGTACAGTATATAAGATATATTTGGTGTAATTTCATATTTAATGTACAGTATATAGTATATACTTGGTGACATTTGATATTTTATGTACAGTGTATGGTATATATTTGGTGAAATTTTATATTTTATGTACAGTATATAATATATATTTGGTGTACTTTCATATTTAATGTACAGTATATAGTATATATTTGGTGACATTTGATATTTTATATACAATATATAATATATATTTGTTGAAATTTGAAATTTTATGTACAGTATATAATTTATATTTGGTGAAATTTGATATTTTATGTACAGTATATAATATATATTTGGTGTACTTTCATATTTAATGTACAGTATATAGTATATATTTGGTGACATTTCATATTTTATATACAGTATATAATATATATTTTTTGAAATTTTATATTTTATGTACAGTATATAATATATATTTGGTGTACTTTCATATTTTATGTAGAGTATATAGTATATATTTGATGACATTTGATATTTTATGTACAGTGTATAATATATATTTGGTGAAATTTTATATTTTATGTACAGTATATGATATATATTTGGTGTACTTTCATATTTTATGTACAGTATATAGTATATATTTGGTGACATTTGATATTTTATGTACAGTGTATAATATATATTTGGTGAAATTTTATATTTTATGTACACTATATAATATATATTTGGTGTACTTTCATATTTAATGTACAGTATATAGTGTATATTTGGTGACATTTGATATTTGATATACAGTACATAATATACATTTGTTGAAATTTGATATTTTTTGTACAGTATATAATAGATATTTTTTGAAATTTTATATTTTATGTACAGTATATAATATATATTTGGTGTACTTTCATATTTTATGTACAGTATATAGTATATATTTGGTGACAGTTGACATTTTATGTACAGTATATAATATATATTTTTTGAAATTTTATATTTTATGTACAGTATATAATATATATTTCGTGTACTTTCATATTTTGTGTACAGTATATAGTATATATTTGGTGACTTTTGACATTTTATGTACAGTATATAATATATATTTGTTGAAATTTGATATCTTATGTACAGTATATAATATATATTTTTTGAAATTTTATATTTTATGTACAGTATATAATATATATTTGGTGTACTTTCATATTTTATGTACAGTATATAGTGTATATTTGGTGACATTTGATATTTTATATACAATAAATAAGATATGTTTCTTGAAATTTGATATTTTATGTACAGTATATACTATATATTTGGTGAAATTTGAAATTATAGGTACAGTATATAATATATGTTTGGTGAAATTTGATATTTTATATACAGTATATAATATATATTTGGTGAAATTTGATATTTTATGTACAGTATATAATATATATTTTTTGAAATTTTATATTTTATGTACAGTATATAATATATATTTGGTGGACTTTCATATTTTATGTACAGTATATAGTATATATTTGGTGACCTTTGATATTTTATGTACTGTGAATAATATATATTTGGTGAAATTTTATATTTTATGTACAGTATATAATATATATTTGGTGTGCTTTCATATTTTATGTACAGTATATAGTATATATTTGGTGACATTTGATATTTTATATACAATATATACTATATATTTGTTGAAATTTGATATTTTATGTACAGTATATACTATATATTTGGTGAAATTTTATATTTTATGTACAGTATATAAGATATATTTGGTGTACTTTCATATTTTATGTACAGTATATAGTATATATTTTGTGACATTTGATATTTTATGTACAGTATATAATATATATTTGGTGAAATTTTATATTTTATGTACAGTATATAATATATATTTGGTGTACTTTCATATTTTGTGTACAGTATATAGTATATATTTGGTGACTTTTGACATTTTATATACAGTATATAATATATATTTGTTGAAATTTGATATCTTATGTACAGTATATAATATATATTTTTTGAAATTTTATATTTTATGTACAGTATATAATATATATTTGGTGTACTTTCATATTTAATGTACAGTATATAATATATATTTGGTGACATTTGATATTTTATGTACAGTGTATAATATATATTTGGTGAAATTTTATATTTTATGTACAGTATATAATATATATTTGGTGTACTTTCATATTTTATATACAGTATATAGTGTATATTTGGTGACATTTGATATTTTATATACAATAAATAAGATATGTTTCTTGAAATTTGATATTTTATGTACAGTATATACTATATATTTGGTGAAATTTGACATTATAGGTACAGTATATAATATATGTATGGTGAAATTTGATATTTTATATACAGTACATAATATATATTTGGTGAAATTTTATATTTTATGTACAGTATATAAGATATATTTGGTGTGCTTTCATATTTTATGTACAGTATATAGTATATATTTGGTGACATTTGATATTTTATGTACAGTATATAATATATATTTGTTGAAATTTGATATTTTATGTATAGTATATAATATATATTTGGTGAAATTTCATATTTTATATACCATATATAATATATATTTGGTGTACTTTCATATTTTATGTACAGTATATAGTATATATTTGGTGACATTTGATATTTTATGTACAGTATATAATATATATTTGGTGAAATTTTATATTTTATGTACAGTATATAATATATATTTGGTGTACTTTCATATTTTATGTACAGTATATAGCATATATTTGGTGACATTTGATATTTAATGTACAGTATATAATACATATTTGTTGAAATCTGATATTTTATGTATAGTATATAATATATTTTTGGTGAAATTTTATATTTTATGTACAGTATATAATATATATTTGGTGTACTTTCATACTTTATGTACAGTATATAATATATATTTGGTGAAATTTGATATTTTGTATACTGTATATAATATATATTTGTTGATATTTGATATTTTATGTACAGTATATAATATATATTTTTTGAAATTTTATATTTTATGTACAGTATATAATATATATTTGGTGTACTTTCATATTTTATGTAGAGTATATAGTATATATTTGGTGACATTTGATATTTTATGTACAGTGTATAATATATATTTGGTGAAATTTTATATTTTATGTACAGTATATAATATATATTTGGTGTACTTTCATATTTTATGTACAGTATATAGTATATATTTGGTGACATTTGATATTTTATATACAATAAATAAGATATGTTTCTTGAAATTTGATATTTTATGTACAGTATATACTATATGTTTGGTGAAATTTGATATTATAGGTACAGTATATAATATATATTAGGTGAAATTTGATATTTTATATACAGTATATAATATATATTTGGTGAAATTTGATATTTTATGTACAGTATATAATATACATTTGTTGAAATTTGATATTTTATGTACAGTATATAATATATATTTGGTGTACTTTCATATTTTATTTACAGTATATTGTATATATTTGGTGACATTTGTTATTTTATGTACAGTGTATAATATATATTTGGTGAAATTTTATATTTTATGTACAGTATATAATATATATTTGGTGTACTTTCATATTTTATGTACAGTATATAGTATATATTTGGTGACATTTGATGTTTTATGTACAGTGTATAATATATATTTGGTGAAATTTTATATTTTATGTACAGTATATATTATATATATGGTGTACTTTCATATTTTATGTACAGTATATAGTATATATTTGGTGACATTTGATATTTTATATACAATAAATAAGATATGTTTCTTGAAATTTGATATTTTATGTACAGTATATAATATATATTTGGTGAAATTTTATATTTTATGTACAGTATATAAGATATATTTGGTGTACTTTCATATTTTATGTACAGTATATAGTATATATTTGGTGACATTTGATATTTTATGTACAGTATATAATATATATTTTTTGAAATTTTATATTTTATGTACAGTATATAATATATATTTGGTGTACTTTCATATTTTGTGTACAGTATATAGTATATATTTGGTGACATTTGACATTTTATATACAGTATATAATATATATTTGTTGAAATTTGGTATTTTATGTGCAGTATATAATACACATTTTTTGAAATTTTATATTTTATGTACAGTATATAATATATATTTGGTGTACTTTCATATTTTATGTACAGTATATAGTATATATTTGGTGACATTTGATATTTTATGTACAGTGTATAATATATATTTGGTGAAATTTTATATTTTATGTACAGTATATAATATATATTTGGTGTACTTTCATATTTTATGTACAGTATATATTGTATATTTTGTGACATTTGATATTTTATACACAGTAAATAAGATATGTTTCTTGAAATTTGATATTTTATGTACAGTATATACTATATGTTTGGTGAAATTTGATATTATAGGTACAGTATATACTATATATTTGGTGAAATTTGACATTATAGGTACAGTGTATAATGTATGTTTGGTGAAATTTGATATTTTATACACAGTATATAATATATATTTGGTGTAATTTGATATTTTATGTACATTATATAATATATATTTTTTGAAATTTTATATTTTATGTACAGTATATAATATATATTTGGTGGACTTTCATATTTTAAGTACAGTATATAGTATATATTTGGTGACATTTGATATTTTATTTACAGTGTATAATATATATTAGGTGAAATTTTATATTTTATGTACAGTATATAATATATATTTGGTGTACTTTCATATTTTATGTACAGTATATAGTATATATTTGGTGACATTTGATATTTTATATACAATAAATAAGATATTATTCTTGAAAATTGATATTTTATGTACAGTATATACTATATGTTTGGTGAAATTTGATATTATAGGTATAGTATATAAAATATATTAGGTGAAATTTGATATTTTATATACAGTATATAATATATATTTGGTGAAATTTGATACTTTATGTACAGTATATAATATATATTTGTTGAAATTTGATATTTTATGTACAGTATATAATATATATTTGGTGTACTTTCATATTTTATTTACAGTATATAGTATATATTTGGTGACATTTGATATTTTATGTACAGTGTTTAATATATATTTGGTGAAATTTTATATTTTATGTACAGTATATAATATATATTTGGTGTACTTTCATATTTATGTACAGTATATAGTATATATTTGGTGACATTTGATGTTTTATGTACAGTGTATAATATATATTTGGTGAAATTTTATATTTTATGTACAGTATATAATATATATTTGGTGTACTTTCATATTTTATGTACAGTATATAGTATATATTTGGTGACATTTGGTGTTTTATGTACAGTGTATAATATATATTTGGTGAAATTTTATATTTTATGTTCAGTATATATTATATATATGGTGTACTTTCATATTTTATGTACAGTATATAGTATATATTTGGTGACATATCATATTTTATATACAATAAATAAGATATGTTTCTTGAAATTTGATATTTTATGTACAGTATATAATATATATTTGGTGAAATTTTATATTTTATGTACAGTATATAAGATATATTTGGTGTACTTTCATATTTTATGTACAGTATATAGTATATATTTGGTGACATTTGATATTTTATGTACAGTATATAATATATATTTGTTGAAATTTGATATTTTATGTATAGTATATAATATATATTTGGTGAAATTTTATATTTTATATACCGTATATAATATATATTTGGTGTACTTTCATATTTTATGTACAGTATATAGTATATATTTGGTGACATTTGATATTTTATGTACAGTATATAATATATATTTTTTGAAATTTTATATTTTATGTACAGTATATAATATATATTTGGTGTACTTTCATATTTTGTGTACAGTATATAGTATATATTTGGTGACATTTGACATTTTATATACAGTATATAATATATATTTGTTGAAATTTGGTATTTTATGTACAGTATATAATATATATTTTTTGAAATTTTATATTTTATGTACAGTATATAATATATATTTGGTGTACTTTCATATTTTATGTACAGTATATAGTATATATTTGGTGACATTTGATATTTTATGTACAGTGTATAATATATATTTGGTGAAATTTTATGTTTTATGTACAGTATATAATATATATTTGGTGTACTTTCATATTTTATGTACAGTATATAGTGTATATTTGGTGACATTTGATATTTTATACACAGGAAATAAGACATGTTTCTTGAAATTTGATATTTTATGTACAGTATATACTATATGTTTGGTGAAATTTGATATTATAGGTACAGTATATACTATATATTTGGTGAAATTTGACATTATAGGTACAGTGTATAATGTATGTTTGGTGAAATTTGATATTTTATATACAGTATATAATATATATTTGGTGTAATTTGATATTTTATGTACAGTATATAATATATATTTGGTGTACTTTCATATTTTATGTACAGTATATAGTATATATTTGGTGACATTTGATATTTTATATACAATAAATAAGATATTATTCTTGAAATTTGATATTTTATGTACAGTATATACTATATGTTTGGTGAAATTTGATATTATAGGTACAGTATATAATATATATTAGGTGAAATTTGATATTTCATATACAGTATATAATATATATTTGGTGAAATTTGATACTTTATGTACAGTATATAATATATATTTGTTGAAATTTGATATTTTATGTACAGTATATAATATATATTTGGTGTACTTTCATATTTTATTTACAGTATATAGTATATATTTGGTGACATTTGATATTTTATGTACAGTGTTTAATATATATTTGGTGAAATTTTATATTTTATGTACAGTATATAATATATATTTGGTGTACTTTCATATTTATGTACAGTATATAGTATATATTTGGTGACATTTGATGTTTTATGTACAGTGTATAATATATATTTGGTGAAATTTTATATTTTATGTACAGTATATAATATATATTTGGTGTACTTTCATATTTTATGTACAGTATATAGTATATATTTGGTGACATTTGATATTTTATATACAATAAATAAGATATTTTTCTTGAAATTTGATATTTTATGTACAGTATATACTATATATTTGGTGAAATTTTATATTTTATGTACAGTATATAAGATATATTTGGTGTACTTTCATATTTTATGTACAGTATATAGTATATATTTGGTGACATTTGATATTTTATATACAATAAATAAGATATGTTTCTTGAAATTTGATATTTTATGTACAGTATGTACTATATATTTGGTGAAATTTTATATTTTATGAACAGTATATAAGATATATTTGGTGTACTTTCATATTTTATGTACAGTATATAGTATATATATGGTGACATTTGATATTTTATGTACAGTATATAATATATATTTGTTGAAATTTGATATTTTATGTGTAGTATATAATATATATTTGGTGAAATTTCATATTTTATATACCATATATAATATATATTTGGTGTACTTTCATATTTTATGTACAGTATATAGTATATATTTGGTGACATTTGATATTTTATATACAATAAAAGATATTATTCTTGAAATTTGATATTTTATGTACAGTATATACTATATGTTTGGTGAAATTTGATATTATAGGTACAGTATATAATATATATTAGGTGAAATTTGATATTTTATATACAGTATATAATATATATTTGGTGAAATTTGGTATTTTATGTACAGTATATAGTATACATTTGTTGAAATTTGATATTTTATGTACAGTATATAATATATATTTGGTGTACTTTCATATTTTATGTACAGTATATAGTATATATTTGGTGACATTTGATATTTTATGTACAGTGTGTAATATATATTTGGTGAAATTTTATATTTTATGTACAGTATATAATATATATTTGGTGTACTTTCATATTTTATGTACAGTATATAGTGTATATTTGGTGATATTTGATATTTTATACACAGTAAATAAGATATGTTTCTTGAAATTTGATATTTTATGTACAGTATATACTATATGTTTGGTGAAATTTGATATTATAGGTACAGTATATACTATATATTTGGTGAAATTTGACATTATAGGTACAGTGTATAATGTATGTTTGGTGAAATTTGATATTTTATATACAGTATATAATATATATTTGATGTAATTTGATATTTTATGTACAGTATATAATATATATTTTTTGAAATTTTATATTTTATGTACAGTATATAATATATATTTGGTGGACTTTCATATTTTATGTACAGTATATAGTATATATTTGGTGACATTTGATATTTTATTTACAGTGTATAATATATATTTGGTGAAATTTTATATTTTATGTACAGTATATAATATATATTTGGTGTACTTTCATATTTTATGTACAGTATATAGTATATATTTGGTGACATTTGATATTTTATATACAATAAATAAGATATTATTCTTGAAATTTGATATTTTATGTACAGTATATACTATATGTTTGGTGAAATTTGATATTATAGGTACAGTATATAATATATATTAGGTGAAATTTGATATTTTATATACAGTATATAATATATATTTGGTGAAATTTGATACTTTATGTACAGTATATAATATACATTTGTTGAAATTTGATATTTTATGTACAGTATATAATATATATTTGGTGTACTTTCATATTTTATTTACAGTATATAGTATATATTTGGTGACATTTTATATTTTATGTACAGTGTTTAATATACATTTGGTGAAATTTTATATTTTATGTACAGTATATAATATATATTTGGTGTACTTTCATATTTATGTACAGTATATAGTATATATTTGGTGACATTTGATGTTTTATGTACAGTGTATAATGTATATTTGGTGAAATTTTATATTTTATGTACAGTATATAATATATATTTGGTGTACTTTCATATTTTATGTACAGTATATAGTGTATATTTGGTGACATTTGATATTTTATATACAATAAATAAGATATGTTTCTTGAAATTTGATATTTTATGTACAGTATATACTGTATATTTGGTGAAATTTGACATTATATGTACAGTATATAATATATGTTTGGTGAAATTTGATATTTTATATACAGTATATAATATATATTTGGTGAAATTTGACATTATAGGTACAGTATATAATATATGTTTGGTGAAATTTGATATTTTATATACAGTATATAATATATATTTGGTGAAATTTGATATTTTATGTACAGTATATAATATTTATTTTTTGAAATTTTATATTTTATGTACAGTATATAATATATATTTGGTGGACTTTCATATATTATGTACAGTATATAGTATATATTTGGTGACATTTGATATTTTATGTACAGTGTATAATATATATTTGGTGAAATTTTATATTTTATGTACAGTATATAAGATATATTTGGTGTACTTTCATATTTTATGTACAGTATATAGTATATATTTGGTGACATTTGATATTTTATATACAATAAAAAATATATTATTCTTGAAATTTGATATTTTATGTACAGTATATACTATATGTTTGGTGAAATTTGATATTATAGGTACAGTATATAATATATATTTGGTGAAATTTGATATTTTATATGCAGTATATAATTTATATTTGGTGAAATTTGATATTTTATGTACAGTATATAATATATATTTGTTGAAATTTGATATTTTATGTACAGTATATAATATATATTTGGTGTACTTTCATATTTTATGTGCAGTATATAGTATATATTTGGTGACATTTGATATTTTATGTACAGTATGTAATATATATTTGTTGAAATTTGATATTTTATGTATAGTATATAATATATATTTGGTGAAATTTGATATTTTATGTACAGTATATAATATATATTTGTTGAAATTTGATATTTTATGTACAGTATATAATATATATTTGGTGAAATTTTATATTTTATGTACAGTATATAATATATATTTGGTGTACTTTAATATTTTATGTACAGTATATAGCATATATTTGGTGACATTTGATATTTTATGTACAGTATATAATACATATTTGTTGAAATCTGATATTTTATGTATAGTATATAATATATTTTTGGTGAAATTTTATATTTTATGTACAGTATATAATATATATTTGGTGTACTTTCATATTTTATGTACAGTATATAATATATATTTGGTGAAATTTGATATTTTATATACAGTATATAATTTATATTTGGTGAAATTTGATATTTTATGTACAGTATATAATATAGATTTTTTGAAATTTTATATTTTATGTACAGTATATAATATATATTTGGTGTACTTTCATATTTTATGTACAGTATATAGTATATATTTGGTGACATTTGATATTTTATGTATAGTGTATAATATATATTTGGTGAAATTTTATATTTTATGTACGGTACATAATATATATTTGGTGTACTTTCATATTTAATGTACAGTATATAGTATATATTTGGTGACATTTGATATTTTATATACAGTATATAATATATATTTGTTGAAATTTGATATTTTATGTACAGTATATAATATACATTTGGTGTACTTTCATATTTTGTGTACAGTATATAGTATATAATTGGTGACATTTGATATTTTATGTACAGTATATAATATATATTAGTTGAAATTTGATATTTTATGTATAGTATATAATATATATTTGGTGAAATTTTATATTTTATGTACAGTATATAATATATATTTGGTGTACTTTCATATTTTATGTGCTGTATATAGTATATATTTGGTGACATTTGATATTTTATGTACAGTATATAATATATATTTGTTGAAATTTGATATTTTATGTATAGTATATAATATATATTTGGTGAAATTTGATATTTTGTATACAGTATATAATATATATTTGTTGAAATTTTATATTTTATGTACAGTATATAATATATATTTGGTGAACTTTCATATTTTATGTACAGTATATAGTATATATTTGGAGACATTTGATATTTTATGTATAGTGTATAATGTATATTTGGTGAAATTTTATATTTTATGTACAGTATATAATATATATTTGGTGTACTTTCATATTTTATGTACAGTATATAGTGTATATTTGGTGACATTTGATATTTTATATACAATAAATAAGATATGTTTCTTGAAATTTGATATTTTATGTACAGTATATACTGTATATTTGGTGAAATTTGACATTATATGTACAGTATATAATATATGTTTGGTGAAATTTGATATTTTATATACAGTATATAATATATATTTGGTGAAATTTGACATTATAGGTACAGTATATAATATATGTTTGGTGAAATTTGATATTTTATATACAGTATATAATATATATTTGGTGAAATTTGATATTTTATGTACAGTATATAATATTTATTTTTTGAAATTTTATATTTTATGTACAGTATATAATATATATTTGGTGGACTTTCATATATTATGTACAGTATATAGTATATATTTGGTGACATTTGATATTTTATGTATAGTGTATAATATATATTTGGTGAAATTTTATATTTTATGTACGGTACATAATATATATTTGGTGTACTTTCATATTTAATGTACAGTATATAGTATATATTTGGTGACATTTGATATTTTATATACAATAAAAAATATATTATTCTTGAAATTTGATATTTTATGTACAGTATATACTATATGTTTGGTGAAATTTGATATTATAGGTACAGTATATAATATATATTTGGTGAAATTTGATATTTTATGTACAGTATATAATATATATTTGGTGTACTTTCATATTTTATGTGCAGTATATAGTATATATTTGGTGACATTTGATATTTTATGTACAGTATGTAATATATATTTGTTGAAATTTGATATTTTATGTATAGTATATAATATATATTTGGTGAAATTTGATATTTTATTTACAGTATATAATATATATTTGTTGAAATTTGATATTTTATGTACAGTATATAATATATATTTGGTGAAATTTTATATTTTATGTACAGTATATAATATATATTTGGTGTACTTTAATATTTTATGTACAGTATATAGCATATATTTGGTGACATTTGATATTTTATGTACAGTATATAATACATATTTGTTGAAATCTGATATTTTATGTATAGTATATAATATATTTTTGGTGAAATTTTATATTTTATGTACAGTATATAATATATATTTGGTGTACTTTCATATTTTATGTACAGTATATAATATATATTTGGTGAAATTTGATATTTTATATACAGTATATAATTTATATTTGGTGAAATTTGACATTATAGGTACAGTATATAATATATGTTTGGTGAAATTTGATATTTTATATACAGTATATAATATATATTTGTTGAAATTTGATATTTTATGTACAGTATATAATATACATTTGGTGTACTTTCATATTTTGTGTACAGTATATAGTATATAATTGGTGACATTTGATATTTTATGTACAGTATATAATATATATTAGTTGAAATTTGATATTTTATGTATAGTATATAATATATATTTGGTGAAATTTTATATTTTATGTACAGTACATAATATATATTTAGTGTACTTTCATATTTTATGTGCTGTATATAGTATATATTTGGTGACATTTGATATTTTATGTACAGTATATAATGTATATTTGTTGAAATTTGATATTTTATGTATAGTATATAATATATATTTGGTGAAATTTGATATTTTGTATACAGTATATAATATATATTTGTTGAAATTTTATATTTTATGTACAGTATATAATATATATTTGGTGAACTTTCATATTTTATGTACAGTATATAGTATATATTTGGAGACATTTGATATTTTATGTATAGTGTATAATGTATATTTGGTGAAATTTTATATTTTATGTACAGTATATAATATATATTTGGTGTACTTTCATATTTTATGTACAGTATATAGTGTATATTTGGTGACATTTGATATTTTATATACAATAAATAAGATATGTTTCTTGAAATTTGATATTTTATGTACAGTATATACTGTATATTTGGTGAAATTTGACATTATATGTACAGTATATAATATATGTTTGGTGAAATTTGATATTTTATATACAGTATATAATATATATTTGGTGAAATTTGACATTATAGGTACAGTATATAATATATGTTTGGTGAAATTTGATATTTTATATACAGTATATAATATATATTTGGTGAAATTTGATATTTTATGTACAGTATATAATATTTATTTTTTGAAATTTTATATTTTATGTACAGTATATAATATATATTTGGTGGACTTTCATATATTATGTACAGTATATAGTATATATTTGGTGACATTTGATATTTTATGTACAGTGTATAATATATATTTGGTGAAATTTTATATTTTATGTACAGTATATAAGATATATTTGGTGTACTTTCATATTTTATGTACAGTATATAGTATATATTTGGTGACATTTGATATTTTATATACAATAAAAAATATATTATTCTTGAAATTTGATATTTTATGTACAGTATATAATATATGTTTGGTGAAATTTGATATTATAGGTACAGTATATAATATATATTTGGTGAAATTTGATATTTTATATGCAGTATATAATTTATATTTGGTGAAATTTGATATTTTATGTACAGTATATAATATATATTTGTTGAAATTTGATATTTTATGTACAGTATATAATATATATTTGGTGTACTTTCATATTTTATGTGCAGTATATAGTATATATTTGGTGACATTTGATATTTTATGTACAGTATGTAATATATATTTGTTGAAATTTGATATTTTATGTATAGTATATAATATATATTTGGTGAAATTTGATATTTTATGTACAGTATATAATATATATTTGTTGAAATTTGATATTTTATGTACAGTATATAATATATATTTGGTGAAATTTTATATTTTATGTACAGTATATAATATATATTTGGTGTACTTTAATATTTTATGTACAGTATATAGCATATATTTGGTGACATTTGATATTTTATGTACAGTATATAATACATATTTGTTGAAATCTGATATTTTATGTATAGTATATAATATATTTTTGGTGAAATTTTATATTTTATGTACAGTATATAATATATATTTGGTGAAATTTGACATTATAGGTACAGTATATAATATATATTTGGTGAAATTTGATATTTTATATACAGTATATAATTTATATTTGGTGAAATTTGATATTTTATGTACAGTATATAATATAGATTTTTTGAAATTTTATATTTTATGTACAGTATATAATATATATTTGGTGTACTTTCATATTTTATGTACAGTATATAGTATATATTTGGTGACATTTGATATTTTATGTATAGTGTATAATATATATTTGGTGAAATTTTATATTTTATGTACGGTACATAATATATATTTGGTGTACTTTCATATTTAATGTACAGTACATAGTATATATTTGGTGACATTTGATATTTTATATACAGTATATAATATATATTTGTTGAAATTTGATATTTTATGTACAGTATATAATATACATTTGGTGTACTTTCATATTTTGTGTACAGTATATAGTATATAATTGGTGACATTTGATATTTTATGTACAGTATATAATATATATTAGTTGAAATTTGATATTTTATGTATAGTATATAATATATATTTGGTGAAATTTTATATTTTATGTACAGTATATAATATATATTTGGTGTACTTTCATATTTTATGTGCTGTATATAGTATATATTTGGTGACATTTGATATTTTATGTACAGTATATAATATATATTTGTTGAAATTTGATATTTTATGTATAGTATATAATATATATTTGGTGAAATTTGATATTTTGCATACAGTATATAATATATATTTGTTGAAATTTGATATTTTATGTAAAGTATATAATATATAATTGGTGAAATTTTATATTTTATGTACAGTACATAATATATATTTGGTGTACTTTCATATTTTATGTACAGTATATAATATATATTTGCTGAAATTTGATATTTTGTATACAGTATATAATATATATTTGTTGAAATTTGATATTTTATGTACAGTATATAATATATATTTTTCGAAATTTTATATTTTATGTACAGTATATAATATATATTTGGTGAACTTTCATATTTTATTTACAGTATATAGTATATATTTGGAGACATTTGATATTTTATGTACAGTGTATAATATATATTTGGTGAAATTTTATGTTTTATGTACAGTATATAACATGTATTTGGTGTACTTTCATATTTTATGTACAGTATATAGTATATATTTGGTGACATTTGATATTTTATATACAATAAAAAAGATATTATTCTTGAAATTTGATATTTTATGTAAAGTATATAATATATAATTGGTGAAATTTTATATTTTATGTACAGTACATAATATATATTTGGTGTACTTTCATATTTTATGTACAGTATATAATATATATTTGCTGGAATTTGATATTTTGTATACAGTATATAATATATATTTGTTGAAATTTGATATTTTATGTACAGTATATAATATATATTTTTTGAAATTTTATATTTTATGTACAGTATATAAGATATATTTGGTGTACTTTCATATTTTATGTACAGTATATAGTATATATTTGGTGACATTTGATATTTTATGTACAGTGTATAATATATATTTGGTGAAATTTTATATTTTATGTACAGTATATAATATATATGTGGTGTACTTTCATATTTTATGTACAGTATATAGTATATATTTGGTGACATTTGATATTTTATATACAATAAAAAAGATATTATTCTTGAAATTTGATATTTTATGTACAGTATATACTATATGTTTGGTGAAATTTGATATTATAGTTACAGTATATAATATATATTTGGTGAAATTTGATATTTTATATGCAGTATATAATTTATATTTGGTGAAATTTGATATTTTATGTACAGTATATAATATATATTTGTTGAAATTTGATATTTTATGTACAGTATATAATATATATTTGGTGTACTTTCATATTTTATGTGCAGTATATAGTATATATTTGGTGACATTTGATATTTTATGTACAGTGTATAATATATATTTGGTGAAATTTTATATTTTATGTACAGTATATAATATATATTTGGTGTACTTTCATATTTTATGTACAGTATATAGTATATATTTGGTGACATTTGATATTTTATGTACAGTGTATAATATATATTTGGTGAAACTTTATATTTTATGTACAGTATATAATATATATTTGGTGTACTTTCATATTTTGTGTACAGTATATAGTATATATTTGGTGACATTTGATATTTTATATACAATAAATAAGATATGTTTCTTGAAATTTGATATTTTATGTACTGTATATACTATATATTTGGTGAAATTTTATATTTTATGTACAGTATATAAGTTATATTTGGTGTACTTTCATATTTTATGTACAGTATATAGTATATATTTGGTGACATTTGATATTTTATGTACAGTATATAATATATATTTGTTGAAATTTGATATTTTATGTATAGTATATAATATATATTTGGTGAAATTTTATATTTTATATACCATATATAATATATATTTGGTGAACTTTCATATTTTATGTACAGCATATAGTATATATTTGGTGACATTTGATATTTTATGTACAGTATATAATATATAATTTTTGAAATTTTATATTTTATATACAGTATATAATATATATTTGGTGTACTTTCATATTTTGTTTACAGTATATAGTATATATTTGGTGACTTTTGACATTTTATATACAGTATATAATGTATATTTGTTGAAATTTGATATTTTATGTACAGTATATAATATATAATTTTTGAAATTTTATATTTTATGTACAGTATATAATATATATTTGGTATACTTTCATATTTTATGTACAGTATATAGTATATATTTGGTGACATTTGATATTTTATGTGCAGTGTATAATATATATTTGGTGAAATTTTATATTTTATGTACAGTATATAATATATATTTGGTGTACTTTCATATTTTATGTACAGTATATAGTGTATATTTGGTGACATTTGATATTTTATATACAATAAATAAGATATGTTTCTTGAAATTTGATATTTTATGTACAGTATACACTATATATTTGGTGAAATTTGACATTATAGGTACAGTATATAATATATGTTTGGTGAAATTTGATATTTTATATACAGTATATAATATATACTTGGTGAAATTTGATATTTTATGTACAGTATATAATATATATTTTTTGAAATTTTATATTTTATGTACAGTATATAATATATATTTGGTGGACTTTCATATTTTATGTACAGTATATAGTATATATTTGGTGACATTTGATATTTTATGTACAGTGTATAATATATATTTGGTGAAATTTTATATTTTATGTACAGTATATAATATATATTTGGTGTACTTTCATATTTTATGTACAGTATATAGTATATATTTGGTGACATTTGATATTTTATATACAATAAATAAGATATGTTTCTTGAAATTTGATATTTTATGTACAGTATATACTATATATTTGGTGAAATTTTATATTTTATGTACAGTATATAATATATATTTGGTGTACTTTCATATTTTATTTACAGTATATAGTATATATTTGGTGACATTTAATGTTTTATGTACAGTATATAATATATATTTGTTGAAATTTGATATTTTATGTATAGCATATAATATATATTTGGTGAAATTTGATGTTTTATGTACAGTATATAATATATATTTGTTGAAATTTGATATTTTATGTACAGTATATAATACATATTTGGTGAAATTTTATATTTTATGTACAGTATATAATATATATTTGGTGTACTTTAATATTTTATGTACATTATATAGCATATATTTGGTGACATTTGATATTTTATGTACAGTATATAATACATATTTGTTGAAATCTGATATTTTATGTATAGTATATAATATATTTTTGGTGAAATTTTATATTTTATGTACAGTATATAATATATATTTGGTGTACTTTCATATTTTATGTACAGTATATAATATATATTTGGTGAAATTTGATATTTTGTATACAGTATATAATATATATTTGTTGAAATTTGATATTTTATGTACAGTATATAATATAGATTTTTTGAAATTTTATATTTTATGTACAGTATATAATATATATTTGGTGTACTTTCATTTTTTATAAACAGTATATAGTATATATTTGTTGACATTTGATATTTTATGTACAGTGTATAATATATATTTGGTGAAATTTTATATTTTATGTACAGTACATAATATATATTTGGTGAACTTTCATATTTAATGTACAGTATATAGTATATATTTGGTGACATTTGATATTTTATATACAGTATATAATATATATTTGTTGAAATTTGATATTTTATGCACAGTGTATAATATACATTTGGTGTACTTTCATATTTTATGTGCTGTATATACTATATATTTGGTGACATTTGATATTTTACGTACAGTATATAATATATATTAGTTGAAATTTGATATTTTATGTATAGTATATAATATATATTTGGTGAAATTTTATATTTTATGTACAGTATATAATATATATTTGGTGTACTTTCATATTTTATGTGCTGTATATAGTATATATTTGGTGACATTTGATATTTTATGTACACTATATAATATATATTTGGTGAAATTTGATATTTTGTATACAGTATATAATATATATTTGTTGAAATTTGATATTTTATGTAAAGTATATAATATATAATTGGTGAAATTGTATATTTTATGTACAGTACATAATATATATTTGGTGTACTTTCATATTTTATGTACAGTATATAATATATATTTGCTGAAATTTGATATTTTGTATACAGTATATAATACATATTTGTTGAAATTTGATATTTTATGTACAGTATATAATATATATTTTTTGAAATTTTATATTTTACGTACAGTATATAATATATATTTGGTGAACTTTCATATTTTATGTACAGTATATAGTATATATTTGGAGACATTTGATATTTTATGTACAGTGTATAATATATATTTGGTGAAATTTTATGTTTTATGTACAGTATATAACATGTATTTGGTGTACTTTCATATTTTATGTGCAGTATATAGTATATATTTCGTGACATTTGATATTTTATGTACAGTATATAATATATACTTGTTGAAATTTGATATTTTATGTATAGTATATAATATATATTTGGTGAAATTTTATATTTTATGTACAGTATATAATATATATTTGGTGTACTTTCATATTTTATGTACAGTATATAGTATATATTTGGTGACATTTGATATTTTATGTAAAGTGTATAATATATATTTGGTGAAATTTTATATTTTATGTACAGTGTATAATATATATTTGGTGTACTTTCATATTTAATGTACAGTATATAGTATATATTTGGTGACATTTGATATTTTATACACAGTATATAATATATATTTGTTGAAATTTGATATTTTAAGTACAGTATATAATATATATTTGGTGAAATTTTATATTTTATGTACAGTATATAATTTATATTTGGTGAAATTTTATATTTTATGTACAGTACATAGTATATATTTCGTGTACTTTCATATTTTATGTACAGTATATAGTATATATTTGGTGACATTTGATATTTTATATACAATAAATAAGATATGTTTCTTGAAATTTGATATTTTATGTACAGTATATACTATATATTTGGTGAAATTTTATATTTTATGTACAGTATATAAGATATATTTGGTGTACTTTCATATTTTATGTACAGTATATAGTATATATTTGGTGACATTTGATATTTTATGTATAGCATATAATATATATTTGTTGAAATTTGATATTTTATGTATAGTATAAAATATATATTTGGTGAAATTTCATATTTTATATACCGTATATAATATATATTTGGTGTACTTTCATATTTTATGTACAGTATATAGTATATATTTGGTGACATTTGATATTTTATGTACAGTATATAATATATATTTGGTGAAATTTTATATTTTATGTACAGTATATAATATATATTTGGTGTACTTTCATATTTTGTGTACAGTATATAGTGTATATTGGGTGACATTTGATATTTTATATACAATAAATAGGATATGTTTCTTGAAATTTGATATTTTATGTACAGTATATACTATATATTTGGTGAAATTTGACATTATAGGTACAGTATAAAATATATGTTTGGTGAAATTAGATATTTTATATACAGTATATAATATATATTTGGTGAAATTTGATATTTTATGTACAGTATATAATATATATTTTTTGAAATTTTATATTTTATGTACAGTATATAATATATATTTGGTGGACTTTCATATTTTATGTACAGTATATAGTATATATTTGGTGACATTTGATATTTTATATACAGTATATAATATATATTTGTTAAAATTTGATATTTTATGTACAGTATATTATATATATTTTTTGCAATTTTATATTTTATGTACAGTATATAATATATATTTGGTGTACTTTCATATTTTATGTACGGTACATAGTATATATTTGGTGACATTTGATATTTTATGTACAGTGTATAATATATATTTGGTGCAATTTTATATTTTATGTACAGTATATAATATATATTTGGTGTACTTTCATATTTTATGTACAGTATATAGTATATATTTGGTGACATTTGATATTTTATATACAATAAAAGATATTCTTGAAATTTGATATTTTATGTACAGTATATACTATATGTTTGGTGAAATTTGATATTATAGGTACAGTATATAATATATATTAGGTGAAATTTGATATTTTATATACAGTATATAATATATATTTGGTGAAATTTGATATTTTATGTACAGTATATAATATATATTTTTTGAAATTTTATATTTTATGTACAGTATATAATATATATTTGGTGGACTTTCATATTTTATGTACAGTACATAGTATATATTTGGTGACATTTGATATTTTATATACAATAAATAAGATATGTTTCTTGAAATTTGATATTTTATGTACAGTATATACTATATATTTGGTGAAATTTTATATTTTATGTACAGTATATAAGATATATTTGGTGTACTTTCATATTTTATGTACAGTATATAGTATATATTTGGTGACATTTGATATTTTATGTACAGTATATAATATATATTTGTTGAAATTTGATATTTTATGTATAGTGTATAATATATATTTGGTGAAATTTCATATTTTATATACCGTATATAATATATATTTGGTGTACTTTCATATTTTATGTACAGTATATAGTATATATTTGGTGACATTTGATATTTTATGTACAGTATATAATATATATTTGGTGAAATTTTATATTTTATGTACAGTATATAATATATATTTTTTGAAATTTTATATTTTATGTACAGTATATAATATATATTTGGTGGACTTTCATATTTTATGTACAGTATATAGTATATATTTGGTGACATTTGATATTTTATGTACAGTGTATAATATATATTTGGTGAAATTTTATATTTTATGTACAGTATATAATATATATTTGGTGTACTTTCATATTTAATATACAGTATATAGTATATATTTGGTGACATTTGATATTTTATATACAATATATAATATATATTTGTTGAAATTTGATATTTTATGAACAGTATATAATATATATTTGGTGAAATTTTATATTTTATGTACAGTATATAATATATATTTGGTGTACTTTCATATTTTATGTACAGTACATAGTATATATTTGGTGACATTTGATATTTTATGTACAGTGTATAATATATATTTGGTGAAATTTTATATTTTATGTACAGTATATAATATATATTTGGTGTACGTTCATATTTTACGTACAGTATATAGTATATATTTGGTGACATTTGATATTTTATATACAATAAATAAGATATTATTCTTGAAATTTGATATTTTATGTACAGTATATACTATATGTTTGGTGAAATTTGATATTATAGGTACAGTATATAATATATATTAGGTGAAATTTGATATTTTATATACAGTATATAATATATATTTGGTGAAATTTGATATTTTATGTACAGTATATAATATATATTTGTTGAAATTTGATATTTTATGTACAGTATATAATATACATTTGGTGTACTTTCATATTTTATGTGCTGTATATAGTATATATTTGGTGACATTTGATATTTTATGTACAGTGTATAATATATATTTGGTGAAATTTTATATTTTATGTACACTATATAATATATATTTGGTGTACTTTCATATTTAATGTACAGTATATAGTGTATATTTGGCGACATTTGATATTTGATATACAGTACATAATATATATTTGTTGAAATTTGATATTTTTTTACAGTATATAATATATATTTTTTGAAATTTTATATTTTATGTACAGTATATAATATATATTTGGTGTACTTTCATATTTTATGTACAGTACATAGTATATATTTGGTGACATTTGATATTTTATGTACAGTGTATAATATATATTTGCTGAAATTTTATATTTTATGTAGAGTATATAATATATATTTGGTGTACTTTCATATTTTATGTACAGTATATAGTATATATTTGGTGACATTTGATATTTTATGTACAGTGTATAATATATATTTGGTGAAATTTTACATTTTATGTACAGTATATAATATATATTTGGTGTACTTTCATATTTAATGTACAGTATATAGTATATATTTGGTGACATTTTATATTTTATACACTGTATATAATATATATTTGTTGAAATTTGATATTTTATGTACAGTATATAATATATATTTGGTGAAATTTTATATTTTATGTACAGTATATAATATATATTTGGTGTACTTTCATATTTTATGTACAGTATATAGTATATATTTGGTGACATTTGATATTTTATGTACAGTATATAATATATATTTGTTGAAATCTGATATTTTATGTATAGTATATAATATATATTTGGTGAAATTGGATATTTTATGTACAGTATATAATATATATTTGTTGAAATTTGATATTTTATGTACAGTATATAATATATATTTGGTGAAATTTTATATTTTATGTACAGTATATAATATATATTTGGTGTACTTTCATATTTTATGTACAGTATATAGCATATATTTGGTGACATTTGATATTTTATGTACAGTATATAATACATATTTGTTGAAATCTGATATTTTATGTATAGTATATAATATATTTTTTTTGAAATTTTATATTTTATGCACAGTGTATAATATATATTTGGTGTACTTTCATATTTTATGTACAGTATATAATATATATTTGGTGAAATTTGATATTTTGTATACAGTATATAATATATATTTGTTGAAATTTGATATTTTATGTACAGTATATAATATATATTTTTTGAAATTTTATATTTTATGTATAGTATATAATATATATTTGGTGTACTTTCATATTTTATGTACAGAATATAGTATATATTTGGTGACATTTGATATTTTATGTACAGTGTATAATATATATTTGGTGAAATTTTATATTTTATGTACAGTACATAATATATATTTGGTGTACTTTCATATTTAATGTACAGTATATAGTATATATTTGGTGACATTTGATATTTTATATACAGTATATAATATATATTTGTTGAAATTTGATATTTTATGTACAGTATATAATATACATTTGGTGTACTTTCATATTTTATGTGCTGTATATAGTATATATTTGGTGACATTTGATATTTTATGTACAGTATATAATATATATTAGTTGAAATTTGATATTTTATGTATAGTATATAATATATATTTGGTGAAATTTTATATTTTATGTACAGTATATAATATATATTTGGTGTACTTTCATATTTTTTGTACAGTATATAGTATATATTTGGTGACATTTGACATTTTATATAGAGCATATAATATATATTTGTTAAAATTTGATATTTTATGTACAGTATATAATATATATTTTTTGAAATTTTATATTTTATGTACAGTATATAATATATATTTGGTGTACTTTCATATTTTATGTACTGTATATTGTATATATTTGGTGACATTTGATATTTTATGTATAGTGTATAATATATATTTGGTGAAATTTTATATTTTATGTACAGTATATAATATATATTTGGTGTACTTTCATATTTTATGTACAGTATATAATATATATTTGGTGAAATTTGATATTTTGTATACAGTATATAATATATATTTGTTGAAATTTGATATTTTATGTAAAGTATATAATATATAATTGGTGAAATTTTATATTTTATGTACAGTACATAATATATATTTGGTGTACTTTCATATTTTATGTACAGTATATAATATATATTTGTTGAAATTTGATATTTTATGTACAGTATATAATATACATTTGGTGTACTTTCATATTTTATGTGCTGTATATAGTGTATATTTGGTGACATTTGATATTTTATATACAATTAATAAGATAAGTTTCTTGAAATTTGATATTTTATGTAGAGTATATACTATATATTTGGTGAAATTTTATATTTTATGTACTGTATATAAGATATATTTGGTGTACTTTCATATTTTATGTACAGTATATAGTATATATTTGGTGACATTTGATATTTTATGTACAGTATATAATATATATTTGCTGAAATTTGATATTTTATGTATAGTATATAATATATATTTGGTGAAATTTTATATTTTATGTACAGTATATAACATATATTTGGTGTACTTTCATATTTTATGTAGAGTATATAGTATATATTTGGTGACATTTGATATTTTATGTACCGTGTATAATAAATATTTGGTGAAATTTTATATTTTATGTACAGTATATAATATGTATTTGGTGTACTTTCATATTTAATGTACAGTATATAGTATATATTTGGTGACATTTGATTTTTATATACAATATATAATATATATTTGTTGAAATTTGAAATTTTATGTACAGTATATAATATATATTTGGTGAAATTTTATATTTTATGTACCGTATATAAGATATATTTGGTGTACTTTCATATTTAATGTACAGTATATAGTATATATTTGGTGACATTTGATATTTTATGTACAGTGTATAATATATATTTGGTGAAATTTTATATTTTATGTACAGTATATAATATATATTTGGTGTACTTTCATATTTAATGTACAGTATATAGTATATATTTGGTGACATTTGATATTTTATATACAATATATAATATATATTTGTTGAAATTTGAAATTTTATGTACAGTATATAATTTTTATTTGGTGAAATTTGATATTTTATGTACAGTATATAATATATATTTGGTGTATTTTCATATTTAATGTACATTATATAGTATATATTTGGTGACATTTGATATTTTATGTACAGTGTATAATATATATTTGTTGAAATTTGATATTTTATGTATAGTATATAATATATATTTTGTGAAATTTTATATTTTATGTACAGTATTTAATATATATTTGTTGAAATTTGATATTTTATGTACAGTATATAATATATATTTGGTGAAATTTTATATTTTATGTACAGTATATAATATATATTTGGTGTACTTTCATATTTTATGTACAGTATATAGCATATATTTGGTGACATTTGATATTTTATGTACAGTGTATAATACATATTTGTTGAAATCTGATATTTTATGTATAGTATATAATATATTTTTGGTGAAATTTTATATTTTATGTACAGTGTATAATATATATTTGGTGTACTTTCATATTTTATGTACAGTATATAATATATATTTGGTGAAATTTGATATTTTGTATACAGTATATAATATATATTTGTTGAAATTTGATATTTTATGTACAGTATATAATATATATTTTTTGAAATTTTATATTTTATGTACAGTATATAATATATATTTGGTGTACTTTCATATTTTATGTACAGTATAGAGTATATATTTGGTGACATTTGATATTTTATGTACAGTGTATAATATATATTTGGTGAAATTTTATATTTTATGTACAGTACATAATATATATTTGGTGTACTTTCATATTTAATGTACAGTATATAATATATATTTGGTGACATTTGGTATTTTATATACAGTATATAATATATATTTGTTGAAATTTGATATTTTATGTACAGTATATAATATACATTTGGTGTACTTTCATATTTTATGTGCTGTATATAGTATATATTTGGTGACATTTGATATTTTATGTACAGTATATAATATATATTTGTTGAAATTTGATATTTTATGTATAGTATATAATATATATTTGGTGAAATTTTATATTTTATGTACAGTATATAATATATATTTGGAGTACTTTCATATTTTATGTACAGTATATAATATATATTTGGTGAAATTTGATATTTTGTGTACAGTATATAATATATATTTGTTGAAATTTGATATTTTATGTAAAGTATATAATATATAATTGGTGAAATTTTATATTTTATGTACAGTACATAATATATATTTGGTGTACTTTCATATTTTATGTACAGTATATAATATATATTTGTTGAAATTTGATATTTTATGTACAGTATATAATATACATTTGGTGTACTTTCATATTTTATGTGCTGTATATAGTATATATTGGGTGACATTTGATATTTTATATACAATTAATAAGATAAGTTTCTTGAAATTTGATATTTTATGTAGAGTATATACTATATATTTGGTGAAATTTTATATTTTATGTACTGTATATAAGATATATTTGGTGTACTTTCATATTTTATGTACAGTATATAGTATATATTTGGTGACATTTGATATTTTATGTACAGTATATAATATATATTTGCTGAAATTTGATATTTTATGTATAGTATATAATTTTTATTTGGTGAAATTTGATATTTTATGTACAGTATATAACATATATTTGGTGTACTTTCATATTTTATGTAGAGTATATAGTATATATTTGGTGATATTTGATATTTTATGTACCGTGTATAATAAATATTTGGTGAAATTTTATATTTTATGTACAGTATATAATATGTATTTGGTGTACTTTCATATTTAATGTACAGTATATAGTATATATTTGGTGACATTTGATTTTTATATACAATATATAATATATATTTGTTGAAATTTGAAATTTTATGTACAGTATATAATATATATTTGGTGAAATTTTATATTTTATGTACAGTATATAAGATATATTTGGTGTACTTTCATATTTAATGTACAGTATATAGTATATATTTGGTGAAATTTTATATTTTATGTACAGTATATAATATGTATTTGGTGTACTTTCATATTTAATGTACAGTATATAGTATATATTTGGTGACATTTGATTTTTATATACAATATATAATATATATTTGTTGAAATTTGAAATTTTATGTACAGTATATAATATATATTTGGTGAAATTTTATATTTTATGTACAGTATATAAGATATATTTGGTGTACTTTCATATTTAATGTACAGTATATAGTATATATTTGGTGACATTTGACATTTTATATACAGCATATAATATATATTTGTTAAAATTTGATATTTTTTGTACAGTATATAATATATATTTTTTGAAATTTTATATTTTATGTACAGTATATAATATATATTTGGTGTACTTTCATATTTTATGTACTGTATATTGTATATATTTGGTGACATTTGATATTTTATGTATAGTGTATAATATATATTTGGTGAAATTTTATATTTTATGTACAGTATATAATATATATTTGGTGTACTTTCATATTTTATGTACAGTATATAGTGTATATTTGGTGACGTTTGATATTTTATATACAATAAATAAAATAAGTTTCTTGAAATTTTATATTTTATGTACAGTATATACTGTATATTTGGTGAAATTTGACATTATAGGTACAGTATATAATATATTTTTGGTGAAATTTGGTATTTTATATACAGTATATAATATATATTTGGTGAAATTTGACATTATAGGTACAGTATATAATATATGTTTGGTGAAATTTGATATTTTATATACAGTATATAATATATATTTGGTGAAATTTGATATTTTATGTACAGTATATAATATTTATTTTTTGAAATTTTATATTTTATGTACAGTATATAATATATATTTGGTGGATTTTCATATTTTATGTACAGTATATAGTATATATTTGGTGACATTTGATATTTTATGTACAGTGTATAATATATATTTGGTGAAATTTTATATTTTATGTACAGTATATAATATATGTTTGGTGTACTTTCATATTATATGTACAGTATATAGTATGTATTTGGTGACATTTGATATTTTATATACAATATATAATATATATTTGTTGAAATTTGATATTTTATGTACAGTATATAATATATATTTTGTGAAATTTTATATTTTATGTACAGTATATAATATATATTTGGTGTACTTTCATATTTTATGTACAGTATATAGTATATATTTGGTGACATTTGATATTTTATATACAATAAATAAGATATTATTCTTGAAATTTGATATTTTATGTACAGTATATACTATATGTTTGGTGAAATTTGATATTATAGATACAGAATATAATATATATTAGGTGAAATTTGATATTTTATATACAGTATATAATATATATTTGTTGAAATTTGATATTTTATGTACAGTATATAATATATATTTTTTGAAATTTTATATTTTATGTACAGTTTATAATATATATTTGGTGTACTTTCATATTTAATGTACAGTATATATTATATATTTGGTGACATTTGATATTTTATATACAGTATATAATATATATTTGTTGAAATTTGATATTTTATGTACAGTATATAATATACATTTGGTGTACTTTCATATTTTATGTGCTGTATATAGTATATATTTGGTGTACTTTCATATTTTATGTACAGTATATAATATATATTTGTTGAAATTTGATATTTTATGTATAGTATATAATATATATTTGGTGAAATTTTATATTTTATGTACAGTATATAATATATATTTGGTGTACTTTCATATTTTATGTACAGTATATAATATATATTTGGTGAAATTTGATATTTTGTATACAGTATATAATATATATTTGTTGAAATTTGATATTTTATGTAAAGTATATAATATATAATTGGTGAAATTTTATATTTTATGTACAGTACATAATATATATTTGGTGTACTTTCATATTTTATGTACAGTATATAATATATATTTGTTGAAATTTGATATTTTATGTACAGTATATAATATATATTTGGTGTACTTTCATATTTTATGTGCTGTATATAGTGTATATTTGGTGACATTTGATATTTTATATACAATTAATAAGATAAGTTTCTTGAAATTTGATATTTTATGTAGAGTATATACTATATATTTGGTGAAATTTTATATTTTATGTACTGTATATAAGATATATTTGGTGTACTTTCATATTTTATGTACAGTATATAGTATATATTTGGTGACATTTGATATTTTATGTACAGTATATAATATATATTTGCTGAAATTTGATATTTTATGTATAGTATATAATATATATTTGGTGAAATTTTATATTTTATGTACAGTATATAACATATATTTGGTGTACTTTCATATTTTATGTAGAGTATATAGTATATATTTGGTGACATTTGATATTTTATGTACCGTGTATAATAAATATTTGGTGAAATTTTATATTTTATGTACAGTATATAATATGTATTTGGTGTACTTTCATATTTAATGTACAGTATATAGTATATATTTGGTGACATTTGATTTTTATATACAATATATAATATATATTTGTTGAAATTTGAAATTTTATGTACAGTATATAATATATATTTGGTGAAATTTTATATTTTATGTACCGTATATAAGATATATTTGGTGTACTTTCATATTTAATGTACAGTATATAGTATATATTTGGTGACATTTGATATTTTATGTACAGTGTATAATATATATTTGGTGAAATTTTATATTTTATGTACAGTATATAATATATATTTGGTGTACTTTCATATTTAATGTACAGTATATAGTATATATTTGGTGACATTTGATATTTTATATACAATATATAATATATATTTGTTGAAATTTGAAATTTTATGTACAGTATATAATTTATATTTGGTGAAATTTGATATTTTATGTACAGTATATAATATATATTTGGTGTATTTTCATATTTAATGTACATTATATAGTATATATTTGGTGACATTTGATATTTTATGTACAGTGTATAATATATATTTGTTGAAATTTTATATTTTATGTATAGTATATAATATATATTTTGTGAAATTTTATATTTTATGTACAGTATTTAATATATATTTGTTGAAATTTGATATTTTATGTACAGTATATAATATATATTTGGTGAAATTTTATATTTTATGTACAGTATATAATATATATTTGGTGTACTTTCATATTTTATGTACAGTATATAGCATATATTTGGTGACATTTGATATTTTATGTACAGTGTATAATACATATTTGTTGAAATCTGATATTTTATGTATAGTATATAATATATTTTTGGTGAAATTTTATATTTTATGTACAGTGTATAATATATATTTGGTGTACTTTCATATTTTATGTACAGTATATAATATATATTTGGTGAAATTTGATATTTTGTATACAGTATATAATATATATTTGTTGAAATTTGATATTTTATGTACAGTATATAATATATATTTTTTGAAATTTTATATTTTATGTACAGTATATAATATATATTTGGTGTACTTTCATATTTTATGTACAGTATAGAGTATATATTTGGTGACATTTGATATTTTATGTACAGTGTATAATATATATTTGGTGAAATTTTATATTTTATGTACAGTACATAATATATATTTGGTGTACTTTCATATTTAATGTACAGTATATAGTATATATTTGGTGACATTTGGTATTTTATATACAGTATATAATATATATTTGTTGAAATTTGATATTTTATGTACAGTATATAATATACATTTGGTGTACTTTCATATTTTATGTGCTGTATATAGTATATATTTGGTGACATTTGATATTTTATGTACAGTATATAATATATATTTGTTGAAATTTGATATTTTATGTATAGTATATAATATATATTTGGTGAAATTTTATATTTTATGTACAGTATATAATATATATTTGGAGTACTTTCATATTTTATGTACAGTATATAATATATATTTGGTGAAATTTGATATTTTGTGTACAGTATATAATATATATTTGTTGAAATTTGATATTTTATGTAAAGTATATAATATATAATTGGTGAAATTTTATATTTTATGTACAGTACATAATATATATTTGGTGTACTTTCATATTTTATGTACAGTATATAATATATATTTGTTGAAATTTGATATTTTATGTACAGTATATAATATACATTTGGTGTACTTTCATATTTTATGTGCTGTATATAGTATATATTGGGTGACATTTGATATTTTATGTACAGTATATAATATATATTTGGTGAAATTTTATATTTTATGTACAGTATATAAGATATATTTGGTGTACTTTCATATTTAATGTACAGTATATAGTATATATTTGGTGACATTTGATATTTTATGTACAGTGTATAATATATATTTGGTGAAATTTTATATTTTATGTACAGTATATAATGTATATTTGGTGTACTTTCATATTTAATGTACAGTATATAGTATATATTTGGTGACATTTGATATTTTATATACAATATATAATATATATTTGTTGAAATTTGAAATTGTATGTACAGTATATAATTTATATTTGGTGAAATTTGATATTTTATGTACAGTATATAATATATATTTGGTGTATTTTCATATTTAATGTACAGTATATAGTATATATTTGGTGACATTTGATATTTTATGTACAGTGTATAATATATATTTGGTGAAATTTTATATTTTATGTACACTATATAATATATATTTGGTGTACTTTCATATTTAATGTACAGTATATAGTGTATATTTGGCGACATTTGATATTTGATATACAGTACATAATATATATTTGCTGAAATTTGATATTTTTTTACAGTATATAATATATATTTTTTGAAATTTTATATTTTATGTACAGTATATAATACATATTTGGTGAACTTTCATATTTTATGTACAGTACATAGTATATATTTGGTGACATTTGATATTTTATGTACAGTGTATAATATATATTTGCTGAAATTTTATATTTTATGTACAGTATATAATATATATTTGGTGTACTTTCATTTTTTATGTACAGTATATAGTATATATTTGGTGACATTTGATATTTTATGTACAGTGTATAATATATATTTGGTGAAATTTTATATTTTATGTACAGTATATAATATATATTTGGTGTACTTTCATATTTAATGTACAGTATAAAGTATATATTTGGTGACATTTGATATTTTATACACTGTATATAATATATATTTGTTGAAATTTGATATTTTATGTATAGTATATAATACATATTTGTTGAAATCTGATATTTTATGTAAAGTATATAATATATTTTTGGTGAAATTTTATATTTTATGTACAGTGTATAATATATATTTGGTGTACTTTCATATTTTAAGTACAGTATATAATATATATTTGGTGAAATTTGATATTTTGTATACAGTATATAATATATATTTGTTGAAATTTGATATTTTATGTACAGTATATAATATAGATTTTTTGAAATTTTATATTTTATGTACAGTATATAATATATATTTGGTGTACTTTCATATTTTAGGTACAGTATATAGTATATATTTGGTGACATTTGATATTTTATGTACAGTGTATAATATATATTTGGTGAAGTTTTATATTTTACGTACAGTACATAATATATATTTGGTGTACTTTCATATTTAATGTACAGTATATAGTATATATTTGGTGACATTTGATATTTTATATACAGTATATAATATATATTTGTTGAAATTTGATATTTTATGTACAGTATATAATATACATTTGGTGTACTTTCATATTTTGTGTGCTGTATATAGTATATATTTGGTGACATTTGATATTTTATGTACAGTATATAATATATATTTGTTGAAATTTGATATTTTATGTATAGTATATAATATATATTTGGTGAAATTTTATATTTTATGTACAGTATATAATATATATTTGGAGTACTTTCATATTTTATGTACAGTATATAATATATATTTGGTGAAATTTGATATTTTGTGTACAGTATATAATATATATTTGTTGAAATTTGATATTTTATGTAAAGTATATAATATATAATTGGTGAAATTTTATATTTTATGTACAGTACATAATATATATTTGGTGTACTTTCATATTTTATGTACAGTATATAATATATATTTGTTGAAATTTGATATTTTATGTACAGTATATAATATAAATTTGGTGTACTTTCATATTTTATGTGCTGTATATAGTATATATTTGGTGACATTTGATATTTTATATACAATTAATAAGATAAGATTCTTGAAATTTGATATTTTATGTAGAGTATATACTATATATTTGGTGAAATTTTATATTTTATGTACTCTATATAAGATATATTTGGTGTACTTTCATATTTTATGTACAGTATATAGTATATATTTGGTGACATTTGATATTTTATGTACAGTATATAATATATATTTGCTGAAATTTGATATTTTATGTATAGTATATAATATATATTTGGTGAAATTTTATATTTTATGTACAGTATATAACATATATTTGGTGTACTTTCATATTTTATGTACAGTATATAGCATATATTTGGTGACATTTGATATTTTATGTACAGTGTATAATACATATTTGTTGAAATCTGATATTTTATGTATAGTATATAATATATTTTTGGTGAAATTTTATATTTTATGTACAGTGTATAATATATATTTGGTGTACTTTCATATTTTATGTACAGTATATAATATATATTTGGTGAAATTTGATATTTTGTATACAGTATATAATATATATTTGTTGAAATTTGATATTTTATGTACAGTATATAATATATATTTTTTGAAATTTTATATTTTATGTACAGTATATAATATATATTTGGTGTACTTTCATATTTTATGTACAGTATATAGTATATATTTGGTGACATTTGATATTTTATGTACAGTGTATAATATATATTTGGTGAAATTTTATATTTTATGTACAGTACATAATATATATTTGGTGTACTTTCATATTTAATGTACAGTATATAGTATATATTTGGTGACATTTGGTATTTTATATACAGTATATAATATATATTTGTTGAAATTTGATATTTTATGTACAGTATATAATATACATTTGGTGTACTTTCATATTTTATGTGCTGTATATAGTATATATTTGGTGACATTTGATATTTTATGTACAGTATATAATATATATTTGTTGAAATTTGATATTTTATGTATAGTATATAATATATATTTGGTGAAATTTTATATTTTATGTACAGTATATAATATATATTTGGAGTACTTTCATATTTTATGTACAGTATATAATATATATTTGGTGAAATTTGATATTTTGTGTACAGTATATAATATATATTTGTTGAAATTTGATATTTTATGTAAAGTATATAATATATAATTGGTGAAATTTTATATTTTATGTACAGTACATAATATATATTTGGTGTACTTTCATATTTTATGTACAGTATATAATATATATTTGTTGAAATTTGATATTTTATGTACAGTATATAATATACATTTGGTGTACTTTCATATTTTATGTGCTGTATATAGTATATATTGGGTGACATTTGATATTTTATATACAATTAATAAGATAAGTTTCTTGAAATTTGATATTTTATGTAGAGTATATACTATATATTTGGTGAAATTTTATATTTTATGTACTGTATATAAGATATATTTGGTGTACTTTCATATTTTATGTACAGTATATAGTATATATTTGGTGACATTTGATATTTTATGTACAGTATATAATATATATTTGCTGAAATTTGATATTTTATGTATAGTATATAATTTTTATTTGGTGAAATTTGATATTTTATGTACAGTATATAACATATATTTGGTGTACTTTCATATTTTATGTAGAGTATATAGTATATATTTGGTGATATTTGATATTTTATGTACCGTGTATAATAAATATTTGGTGAAATTTTATATTTTATGTACAGTATATAATATGTATTTGGTGTACTTTCATATTTAATGTACAGTATATAGTATATATTTGGTGACATTTGATTTTTATATACAATATATAATATATATTTGTTGAAATTTGAAATTTTATGTACAGTATATAATATATATTTGGTGAAATTTTATATTTTATGTACAGTATATAAGATATATTTGGTGTACTTTCATATTTAATGTACAGTATATAGTATATATTTGGTGACATTTGATATTTTATGTACAGTGTATAATATATATTTGGTGAAATTTTATATTTTATGTACAGTATATAATATATATTTGGTGTACTTTCATATTTAATGTACAGTATATAGTATATATTTGGTGACATTTGATATTTTATATACAATATATAATATATATTTGTTGAAATTTGAAATTTTATGTACAGTATATAATTTATATTTGGTGAAATTTGATATTTTATGTACAGTATATAATATATATTTGGTGTATTTTCATATTTAATGTACAGTATATAGTATATATTTGGTGACATTTGATATTTTATGTACAGTGTATAATATATATTTGGTGAAATTTTATATTTTATGTACACTATATAATATATATTTGGTGTACTTTCATATTTAATGTACAGTATATAGTGTATATTTGGCGACATTTGATATTTGCTATACAGTACATAATATATATTTGTTGAAATTTGATATTTTTTTACAGTATATAATATATATTTTTTGAAATTTTATATTTTATGTACAGTATATAATACATATATGGTGAACTTTCATATTTTATGTACAGTACATAGTATATATTTGGTGACATTTGATATTTTATGTACAGTGTATAATATATATTTGCTGAAATTTTATATTTTATGTACAGTATATAATATATATTTGGTGTACTTTCATATTTTATGTACAGTATATAGTATATATTTGGTGACATTTGATATTTTATGTACAGTGTATAATATATATTTGGTGAAATTTTATATTTTATGTACAGTATATAATATATATTTGGTGTACTTTCATATTTAATGTACAGTATATAGTATATATTTGGTGACATTTGATATTTTATACACTGTATATAATATATATTTGTTGAAATTTGATATTTTATGTACAGTATATAATACATATTTGTTGAAATCTGATATTTTATGTAAAGTATATAATATATTTTTGGTGAAATTTTATATTTTATGTACAGTGTATAATATATATTTGGTGTACTTTCATATTTTATGTACAGTATATAATATATATTTGGTGAAATTTGATATTTTGTATACAGTATATAATATATATTTGTTGAAATTTGATATTTTATGTACAGTATATAATATAGATTTTTTGAAATTTTATATTTTATGTACAGTATATAATATATATTTGGTGTACTTTCATATTTTATGTACAGTATATAGTATATATTTGGTGACATTTGATATTTTATGTACAGTGTATAATATATATTTGGTGAAGTTTTATATTTTACGTACAGTACATAATATATATTTGGTGTACTTTCATATTTAATGTACAGTATATAGTATATATTTGGTGACATTTGATATTTTATATACAGTATATAATATATATTTGTTGAAATTTGATATTTTATGTACAGTATATAATATACATTTGGTGTACTTTCATATTTTATGTGCTGTATATAGTATATATTTGGTGACATTTGATATTTTATGTACAGTATATAATATATATTTGTTGAAATTTGATATTTTATGTATAGTATATAATATATATTTGGTGAAATTTTATATTTTATGTACAGTATATAATATATATTTGGAGTACTTTCATATTTTATGTACAGTATATAATATATATTTGGTGAAATTTGATATTTTGTGTACAGTATATAATATATATTTGTTGAAATTTGATATTTTATGTAAAGTATATAATATATAATTGGTGAAATTTTATATTTTATGTACAGTACATAATATATATTTGGTGTACTTTCATATTTTATGTACAGTATATAATATATATTTGTTGAAATTTGATATTTTATGTACAGTATATAATATAAATTTGGTGTAGTTTCATATTTTATGTGCTGTATATAGTATATATTTGGTGACATTTGATATTTTATATACAATTAATAAGATAAGTTTCTTGAAATTTGATATTTTATGTAGAGTATATACTATATATTTGGTGAAATTTTATATTTTATGTACTGTATATAAGATATATTTGGTGTACTTTCATATTTTATGTACAGTATATAGTATATATTTGGTGACATTTGATATTTTATGTACAGTATATAATATATATTTGCTGAAATTTGATATTTTATGTATAGTATATAATATATATTTGGTGAAATTTTATATTTTATGTACAGTATATAACATATATTTGGTGTACTTTCATATTTTATGTAGAGTATATAGTATATATTTGGTGACATTTGATATTTTATGTACCGTGTATAATAAATATTTGGTGAAATTTTATATTTTATGTACAGTATATAATATGTATTTGGTGTACTTTCATATTTAATGTACAGTATATAGTATATATTTGGTGACATTTGATTTTTATATACAATATATAATATATATTTGTTGAAATTTGAAATTTTATGTACAGTATATAATATATATTTGGTGAAATTTTATATTTTATGTACAGTATATAAGATATATTTGGTGTACTTTCATATTTAATGTACAGTATATAGTATATATTTGGTGACATTTGATATTTTATGTACAGTGTATAATATATATTTGGTGAAATTTTATATTTTATGTACAGTATATAATATATATTTGGTGTACTTTCATATTTAATGTACAGTATATAGTATATATTTGGTGACATTTGATATTTTATATACAATATATAATATATATTTGTTGAAATTTGAAATTTTATGTACAGTATATAATTTATATTTGGGGAAATTTGATATTTTATGTACAGTATATAATATATATTTGGTGTATTTTAATATTTAATGTACAGTATATAGTATATATTTGGTGACATTTGATATTTTATGTACAGTGTATAATATATATTTGGTGAAATTTTATATTTTATGTACACTATATAATATATATTTGGTGTACTTTCATATTTAATGTACAGTATATAGTGTATATTTGGCGACATTTGATATTTGATATACAGTACATAATATATATTTGTTGTAATTTGATATTTTTTTACAGTATATAATATATATTTTTTGAAATTTTATATTTTATGTACAGTATATAATATATATTTGGTGAACTTTCAAATTTTATGTACAGTACATAGTATATATTTGGTGACATTTGATATTTTATGTACAGTGTATAATATATATTTGCTGAAATTTTATATTTTATGTACAGTATATAATATATATTTGGTGTACTTTCATATTTTATGTACAGTATATAGTATATATTTGGTGACATTTGATATTTTATGTACAGTGTATAATATATATTTGGTGAAATTTTATATTTTATGTACAGTATATAATATATATTTGGTGTACTTTCATATTTAATGTACAGTATATAGTATATATTTGGTGACATTTGATATTTTATACACTGTATATAATATATATTTGTTGAAATTTGATATTTTATGTACAGTATATAATACATATTTGTTGAAATCTGATATTTTATGTAAAGTACATAATATATTTTTGGTGAAATTTTATATTTTATGTACAGTGTATAATATATATTTGGTGTACTTTCATATTTTATGTACAGTATATAATATATATTTGGTGAAATTTGATATTTTGTATACAGTATATAATATATATTTGTTGAAATTTGATATTTTATGTACAGTATATAATATAGATTTTTTGAAATTTTATATTTTATGTACAGTATATAATATATATTTGGTGTACTTTCATATTTTATGTACAGTATATAGTATATATTTGGTGACATTTGATATTTTATGTACAGTGTATAATATATATTTGGTGAAGTTTTATATTTTACGTACAGTACATAATATATATTTGGTGTACTTTCATATTTAATGTACAGTATATAGTATATATTTGGTGACATTTGATATTTTATATACAGTATATAATATATATTTGTTGAAATTTGATATTTTATGTACAGTATATAATATACATTTGGTGTACTTTCATATTTTATGTGCTGTATATAGTATATATTTGGTGACATTTGATATTTTATGTACAGTATATAATATATATTTGTTGAAATTTGATATTTTATATATAGTATATAATATATATTTGGTGAAATTTTATATTTTATGTACGGTATATAATATATATTTGGTGTACTTTCATATTTTATGTACAGTATATAATATATATTTGGTGAAATTTGATATTTTGTATACAGTATATAATATATATTTGTTGAAATTTGATATTTTATGTAAAGTATATAATATATAATTGGTGAAATTTTATATTTTATGTACAGTACATAATATATATTTGGTGTACTTTCATATTTTATGTACAGTATATAATATATATTTGCTGAAATTTGATATTTTGTATACAGTATATAATATATATTGGTTGAAATTTGTTATTTTATGTACAGTATATAATATATATTTTTTGAAATTTTATATTTTATGTACAGTATATAATATATATTTTGTGAACTTTCATATTTTATGTACAGTATATAGTATATATTTGGTGACATTTGATATTTTATGTACAGTGTATAATATATATTTGGTGAAATTTTATGTTTTATGTACAGTATATAACATATATTTGGTGTACTTTCATATTTTATGTACAGTATATAGTATTTATTGGGTGACATTTGATATTTTATATACAGTATATAATATATACTTGTTGTAATTTGATATTTTATGTACAGTATATAATGTATATTTGGTGAAATTTTATATTTTATGTACAGTATATAATATGTATTTGGTGTACTTTCATATTTTATGTGCAGTATATAGTATATATTTCGTGACATTTGATATTTTATGTACAGTATATAATATATACTTGTTGAAATTTGATATTTTATGTATAGTATATAATATATATTTGGTGAAATTTTATATTTTATGTACAGTATATAATATATATTTGGTGTACTTTCATATTTTATGTACAGTATATAGTATATATTTGGTGACATTTGATATTTTATGTACAGTATATAATATATATTTGTTGAAATTTGATATTTTATGTATAGTATATAATATATATTTGGTGAAATTTTATATTTTATATACCATATATAATATATATTTGGTGTACTTTCATATTTTATGTACAGTATATAGTATATATTTGGTGACATTTGGTATTTTATGTACAGTATATAATATATATTTTTTGAAATTTTATATTTTATGTACAGTATATAATATATATTTGGTGTACTTTCATATTTTTTGTACAGTATATAGTATATATTTGGTGACATTTGACATTTTATATGCAGTATATAATATATATTTGTTGAAATTTGATATTTTATGTACAGTATATAATATATATTTTTTGAAATTTTATATTTTATGTACAGTATATAATATATATTTGGTGTACTTTCATATTTTATGTACTGTATATAGTATATATTTGGTGACATTTGATATTTTATGTATAGTGTATAATATATATTTGGTGAAATTTTATATTTTATGTACAGTATATAATATATATTTGGTGTAGTTTGATATTTTATGTACAGTATATAGTATATATTTGGTGACATTTGATGTTTTATATACAGTATATAATATATATTTATTGAAATTTGATATTTTATGTACAGTATATAATATATATTTTTTGAAATTTTATATTTTATGTACAGTATATAATATATATTTGGTGTACTTTCATATTTTATGTACTGTATATAGTATATATTTGGTGACATTTGATATTTTATGTATAGTGTATAATATATATTTGGTGAAATTTTATATTTTATGTACAGTATATAATATATATTTGGTGTACTTTCATATTTTATGTACAGTATATAGTGTATATTTGGTGACATTTGATATTTTATATACAATAAATAAGATATGTTTCTTGAAATTTTATATTTTATGTACAGTATATACTGTATATTTGGTGAAATTTGACATTATAGGTACAGTATATAATATATGTTTGGTGAAATTTGATATTTTATATACAGTATATAATATATATTTGGTGAAATTTGACATTATAGGTACAGTATATAATATATGTTTGGTGAAATTTGATATTTTATATACAGTATATAATATATATTTGGTGAAATTTGATATTTTATGTACAGTATATAATATTTATTTTTTGAAATTTTATATTTTATGTACAGTATATAATATATATTTGGTGGATTTTCATATTTTATGTACAGTATATAGTATATATTTGGTGACATTTGATATTTTATGTACAGTGTATAATATATATTTGGTTAAATTTTATATTTTATGTACAGTATATAATATGTATTTGGTGTACTTTCATATTTTATGTACAGTATATAGTATGTATTTGGTGACATTTGATATTTTATATACAATATATAATATATATTTGTTGAAATTTGATATTTTATGTACAGTATATAATATATATTTGGTGAAATTTTATATTTTATGTACAGTACATAATATATATTTGGTGTACTTTCATATTTTATGTACAGTATATAATATATATTTGTTGAAATTTGATATTTTATGTACAGTATATAATATACATTTGGTGTACTTTCATATTTTATGTGCTGTATATAGTATACATTTGGTGACATTTGATATTTTATATACAATTAATAAGATAAGTTTCTTGAAATTTGATATTTTATGTAGAGTATATACTATATATTTGGTGAAATTTTATATTTTATGTACTGTATATAAGATATATTTGGTGTACTTTCATATTTTATGTACAGTATATAGTATATATTTGGTGACATTTGATATTTTATGTACAGTATATAATATATATTTGCTGAAATTTGATATTTTATGTATAGTATATAATATATATATGGTGAAATTTTATATTTTATGTACAGTATATAACATATATTTGGTGTACTTTCATATTTTATGTAGAGTATATAGTATATATTTGGTGACATTTGATATTTTATGTACCGTGTATAATAAATATTTGGTGAAATTTTATATTTTATGTACAGTATATAATATGTATTTGGTGTACTTTCATATTTAATGTACAGTATATAGTATATATTTGGTGACATTTGATTTTTATATACAATATATAATATATATTTGTTGAAATTTGAAATTTTATGTACAGTATATAATATATATTTGTTGAAATTTGATATTTTATGTACAGTATATAATATACATTTGGTGTACTTTCATATTTTATGTGCTGTATATAGTATATATTTGGTGACATTTGATATTTTATATACAATTAATAAGATAAGTTTCTTGAAATTTGATATTTTATGTAGAGTATATACTATATATTTGGTGAAATTTTATATTTTATGTACTGTATATAAGATATATTTGGTGTACTTTCATATTTTATGTACAGTATATAGTATATATTTGGTGACATTTGATATTTTATGTACAGTATATAATATATATTTGCTGAAATTTGATATTTTATGTATAGTATATAATATATATTTGGTGAAATTTTATATTTTAAGTACAGTATATAACATATATTTGGTGTACTTTCATATTTTATGTAGAGTATATAGTATATATTTGGTGACATTTGATATTTTATGTACCGTGTATAATAAATATTTGGTGAAATTTTATATTTTATGTACAGTATATAATATGTATTTGGTGTACTTTCATATTTAATGTACAGTATATAGTATATATTTGGTGACATTTGATTTTTATATACAATATATAATATATATTTGTTGAAATTTGAAATTTTATGTACAGTATATAATATATATTTGGTGAAATTTTATATTTTATGTACAGTACATAATATATATTTGGTGTACTTTCATATTTTATGTACAGTATATAATATATATTTGTTGAAATTTGATATTTTATGTACAGTATATAATATACATTTGGTGTACTTTCATATTTTATGTGCTGTATATAGTATATATTTGGTGACATTTGATATTTTATATACAATTAATAAGATAAGTTTCTTGAAATTTGATATTTTATGTAGAGTATATACTATATATTTGGTGAAATTTTGTATTTTATGTACTGTATATAAGATATATTTGGTGTACTTTCATATTTTATGTACAGTATATAGTATATATTTGGTGACATTTGATATTTTATGTACAGTATATAATATATATTTGCTGAAATTTGATATTTTATGTATAGTATATAATATATATTTGGTGAAATTTTATATTTTATGTACAGTATATAACATATATTTGGTGTACTTTCATATTTTATGTAGAGTATATAGTATATATTTGGTGACATTTGATATTTTATGTACCGTGTATAATAAATATTTGGTGAAATTTTATATTTTATGTACAATATATAATATGTATTTGGTGTACTTTCATATTTAATGTACAGTATATAGTATATATTTGGTGACATTTGATTTTTATATACAATATATAATATATATTTGTTGAAATTTGAAATTTTATGTACAGTATATAATATATATTTGTTGAAATTTGATATTTTATGTACAGTATATAATATACATTTGGTGTACTTTCATATTTTATGTGCTGTATATAGTATATATTTGGTGACATTTGATATTTTATATACAATTAATAAGATAAGTTTCTTGAAATTTGATATTTTATGTAGAGTATATACTATATATTTGGTGAAATTTTATATTTTATGTACTGTATATAAGATATATTTGGTGTACTTTCATATTTTATGTACAGTATATAGTATATATTTGGTGACATTTGATATTTTATGTACAGTATATAATATATATTTGCTGAAATTTGATATTTTATGTATAGTATATAATATATATTTGGTGAAATTTTATATTTTATGTACAGTATATAACATATATTTGGTGTACTTTCATATTTTATGTAGAGTATATAGTATATATTTGGTGACATTTGATATTTTATGTACCGTGTATAATAAATATTTGGTGAAATTTTATATTTTATGTACAGTATATAATATGTATTTGGTGTACTTTCATATTTAATGTACAGTATATAGTATATATTTGGTGACATTTGATTTTTATATACAATATATAATATATATTTGTTGAAATTTGAAATTTTATGTACAGTATATAATATATATTTGGTGAAATTTTATATTTTATGTACAGTATATAATATATATTTGGTGTACTTTCATATTTAATGTACAGTATATAGTATATATTTGGTGACATTTTATATTTTATATACAATATATAATATATATTTGTTGAAATTTGAAATTTTATGTACAGTATATAATTTATATTTGGTGAAATTTGATATTTTATGTACAGTATATAATATACATTTGGTGTATTTTCATATTTAATGCACAGTATATAGTATATATTTGGTGACATTTGATATTTTATGTACAGTGTATAATATATATTTGGTGAAATTTTATATTTTATGTACACTATATAATATATATTTGGTGTACTTTCATATTTAATGTATAGTATATAGTGTATATTTGGCGACATTTGATATTTGATATACAGTACATAATATATATTTGTTGAAATTTGATATTTTTTACAGTATATAATATATATTTTTTGAAATTTTATATTTTATGTACAGTATATAATATATATTTGGTGAACTTTCATATTTTATGTACAGTACATAGTATATATTTGGTGACATTTGATATTTTATGTACAGTGTATAATATATATTTGCTGAAATTTTATATTTTATGTACAGTATATAATATATATTTGGTGTACTTTCATATTTTATGTACAGTATATAGTATATATTTGGTGACATTTGATATTTTATGTACAGTGTATAATATATATTTGGTGAAATTTTATATTTTATGTACTGTATACAATATATATTTGGTGTACTTTCATATTTAATGTACAGTATATAGTATATATTTGGTGACATTTGATATTTTATACACTGTATATAATATATATTTGTTGAAATTTGATATTTTATGTACAGTATATAATATATATTTGGTGAAATTTTATATTTTATGTACAGTATATAATATATATTTGGTGTACTTTCATATTTTATGTACAGTATATAGTATATATTTGGTGACATTTGATGTTTTATATACAGTATATAATATATATTTATTGAAATTTGATATTTTATGTACAGTATATAATATATATTTTTTGAAATTTTATATTTTATGTACAGTATATAATATATATTTGGTGTACTTTCATATTTTATGTACTGTATATAGTATATATTTGGTGACATTTGATATTTTATGTACAGTATATAATATATATTTGTTGAAATTTGATATTTTATGTATAGTATATAATATATATTTGGTGAAATTTGATATTTTATGTACAGTATATAATATATATTTGTTGAAATTTGATATTTTATGTACAGTATATAATATATATTTGGTGAAATTTTATATTTTATGTACAGTATATAATATATATTTGGTGTACGTTAATATTTTATGTAAAGTATATAGCATATATTTGGTGACATTTGATATTTTATGTACAGTATATAATACATATTTGTTGAAATCTGATATTTTATGTATAGTATATAATATATTTTTGGTGAAATTTTATATTTTATGTAGAGTATATAATATATATTTGGTGTACTTTCATATTTTATGTACAGTATATAATATATATTTGCTGAAATTTGATATTTTGTATACATTATATAATATATATTTGTTGAAATTTGATATTTTATGTACAGTATATAATATATATTTTTTGAAATTTTATATTTTATGTACAGTATATAATATATATTTGGTGAACTTTCATATTTTATGTACAGTATATAGTATATATTTGGAGACATTTGATATTTTATGTACAGTGTGTAATATATATTTGGTGAAATTTTATGTTTTATGTACAGTATATAACATGTATTTAGTGTACTTTCATATTTTATCTACAGTATATAGTATATATTTGGTGACATTTGATATTATATATACAGTATATAATATATATTTGTTGTAATTTGATATTTTATGTACAGTATATAATATATATTTGGTGAAATTTTATATTTTATGTACAGTATATAATATGTATTTGGTGTACTTTCATATTTTATGTGCAGTATATAGTGTATATTTGGTGACATTTGATATTTTATGTACAGTATATAATATATATTTTTTGAAATTTTATATTTTATGTACAGTATATATTATATATTTGGTGTACTTTCATATTTTGTGTACAGTATATAGTATATATTTGGTGACATTTGACATTTTATATACAGTATATAATATATATTTGTTGAAATTTGATAGTTTATGTACAGTATATAATATATATTTTTTGAAATTTTATATTTTATGTACAGTATATAATATATATTTGGTGTACTTTCATATTTTATATACTGTATATAGTATATATTTGGTGACATTTGATATTTTATGTATAGTGTATAATATATATTTGGTGAAATTTTATATTTTATGTACAGTATATAATATTTATTTGGTGTACTTTCATATTTTATGTACAGTATATAGTGTATATTTGGTGACATTTGATATTTTATATACAATAAATAAGATATGTTTCTTGAAATTTGATATTTTATGTACAGTATATACTGTATATTTGGTGAAATTTGACATTATAGGTACAGTATATAATATATGTTTGGTGAAATTTGATATTTTATATACAGTATATAATACATATTTGGTGAAATTTGACATTATAGGTACAGTATATAATATATGTTTGGTGAAATTTGATATTTTATATACAGTATATAATATATATTTGGTGAAATTTGATATTTTATTTACAGTATATAATATTTATTTTTTGAAATTTTATATTTTATGTACAGTATATAATATATATTTGGTGGACTTTCATATTTTATGTACAGTATATAGTATATATTTGGTGACATTTGATATTTTATGTACAGTGTATAATATATATTTGGTGAAATTTTATATTTTATGTACAGTATATAATATATATTTGGTGTACTTTCATATTTTATGTACAGTATATAGTATATATTTGGTGACATTTGATATTTTATATACAATATATAATATATATTTGTTGAAATTTGATATTTTATGTACAGTATATAATATATATTTGGTGAAATTTTATATTTTATGTACAGTATATAAGATATATTTGGTGTACTTTCATATTTTATGTACAGTATATAGTATATATTTGGTGACATTTGATGTTTTATATACAGTATATAATATATATTTGTTAAAATTTCATATTTTATGTACAGTATATAATATATATTTTTTGAAATTTTATATTTTATGTACAGTATATAAGATATATTTGGTGTACTTTCATATTTTATGTACAGTATATAGTATATATTTGGTGACATTTGATATTTTATGTACAGTGTATAATATATATTTGGTGAAATTTTATATTTTATGTACAGTATATAATATATATGTGGTGTACTTTCATATTTTATGTACAGTATATAGTATATATTTGGTGACATTTGACATTTTATATACAATTAAAAAGATATTATTCTTGAAATTTGATATTTTATGTACAGTATATACTATATGTTTGGTGAAATTTGATATTATAGGTACAGTATATAATATATATTTGTTGAAATTTGATATTTTATATACAGTATATAATTTATATTTAGTGAAATTTGATATTTTATGTACAGTATATAATATATATTTGTTGAAATTTGATATTTTATGTACAGTATATAATATATATTTGGTGTACTTTCGTATTTTATGTGCAGTATATAGTATATATTTGGTGACATTTGATATTTTATGTACAGTGTATAATATATATTTGGTGAAATTTTATATTTTATGTACAGTATATAATATATATTTGGTGTACTTTCATATTTTATGTACAGTATATAGGACATATTTGGTGACATTTGATATTTTATGTACAGTGTATAATATATATTTGGTGAAATTTTATATTTTATGTACAGTATATAATATATATTTGGTGTACTTTCATATTTTATGTACAGTATATAGTATATATTTGGTGACATTTGATATTTTATATACAATAAAAAAGATATGTTTCTTAAAATTTGATATTTTATGTACAGTATATACTATATATTTGCTGAAATTTTATATTTTATGTACAGTATATAAGATATATTTGGAGTACTTTCATATTTTATGTACAGTATATAGTATATATTTGGTGACATTTGATATTTTATGTACAGTATATAATATATATTTGTTGAAATTTGATATTTTATGTACAGTATATAATATATATTTGGTGTACTTTCATATTTTATATACCATATATAATATATATTTGGTGTACTTTCATATTTTATGTACAGCATATAGTATATATTTGGTGACATTTGATACTTTATGTACAGTATATAATATATAATTTTTGAAATTTTATATTTTATATACAGCATATAATATTTATTTGGTGTACTTTCATATTTTGTGTACAGTATATAGTATATATTTGGTGAAATTTGACATTTTATATACAGTATATAATATATATTTGTTGAAATTTGATAGTTTATGTACTGTATATAATATATATTTTTTGAAATTTTATATTTTATGTACAGTATATAATATATATTTGGTATACTTTCATATTTTATGTACAGTATATAGTATATATTTGGTGACATTTGATATTTTATGTACAGTGTATAATATAAATTTGGTGAAATTTTATATTTTATGTACAGTTTATAATATATATTTGGTGTACTTTCATATTTTATGTACAGTATATAGTGTATATTTGGTGACATTTGATATTTTATATACAATAAATAAGATATGTTTCTTGAAATTTGATATTTTATGTACAGTATACTCTATATATTTGGTGAAATTTGACATTATAGGTACAGTATATAATATATGTTTGGTGAAATTTGATATTTTATATACAGTATATACTATATACTTGGTGAAATTTGATATTTTATGTACAGTATATAATATATATTTTTTGAAATTTTATATTTTATGTATAGTACATAATATATATTTGGTGGACTTTCATATTTTATGTACAGTATATAATATATATTTGGTGAAATATGATATTTTATATACAGTATGTAATATATATTTTGTTAAATTTGGTATTTTATGTACAGTATATAATATATATTTGGCATACTTTCATATTTTATGTACAGTATAAAATATATACTTGATGTACTTTCATATTTTATGTACAGTAATTAATATATATTTGTTGGAATTTGATATTTTATGTACAGTATATAATAAATATTTGGTAAAATTTGATATTATAAGTACAGTATAATATATATTTGCTGTACTTTCATATTTTATGTACAGTATATAGTATATATTTGGTTACATTTGATATTTTATGTACAGTATGTAATATATGTTTGGTGTACTTTCATATTTTATGTACAGTATAAAATATATACTTGATGTACTTTCATATTTTATGTACAGTAAATAATTCATATTTGTTGAAATTTGATATTTTATGTACAGTATATAATATATATTTGGTGAAATTTGATATTTTATATACAGTATATAATATATATTTGGTGTACTTTCATATTTTATGTACAGTATAAAATATATACTTGATGTACTTTCATATTTTATGTACAGTAAATAATACATATTTGTTGAAATTTGATATTTTATATACAGTATATAAGATATATTTGGTGTACTTTCATATTTTATGTACAGTGTTTAGTATACATTTGGTGACATTTGATATTTTATGTACAGTATATAATATAAATTTTTTGAAAGTTGATATGTCATGTACAGTATATAACATATATTTGGTGAAATTTGATATTATAGGTACAGTATATAATATATATTTGGTGAAATTTGATATTTTTGTACAGTATATAAATATATATTTGGTGAAATTTGATATTTTATGCACAGTATATAATATATATTTGGTGAAATTTGATATTTTATATACAGTATGTAATATATATTTGGTGTACTTTCATATTTTATGTACGGTATAAAATATATACTTGATGTACTTTCATATTTTATGTACAGTAAATAATATATAGTTGTTGAAATTTGATATTTTATGTACAGTATATAATATATATTTGGTGAAATTTGATATTTTATATACAGTATGTAATATATATTTGGTGTACTTTCATATTTTAAGGACGGTATAAAATATGTACTTGATGTACTTTGATATTTTTTGCACAGTGTATAGAATATATTTGGTAAAATTTGATACTTTATGTACAGTATGTAATGTAAATTTGTTGAAATTTGATATTTTATGTACAGTAAATAATATATATTTGGTGTACTTTCATATTTTATGCTCAGTATAAAATATATACCTGATGTACTTTCATATTTTATGTAAAGTGAATAATACATATTTGTTGAAATTTGATATTTTATGTACAGTATATAATAAATATTTGTTGAAATTTGATATTAAAAGAACAGTATATAATATATATTTGCTGTACTTTCATATTTTATGTATAGTATATAGTATATAGTTGGTTACATTTGATATTTTATGTACAGTACATAATATAAATTTGTTGAAATTTGATATTTTATGTACAGTATATAGTATATAATAGGTGAAATTTGATATTTTATGTACAGTATATAATAAATATTTGGTGAAATTTGATATTATAAGTACGGTATATAATATATATTTGCTGTACTTTCATATTTTATGTACAGTATATAGTATATATTTGGTTACATTTGATATTTTATGTACAGTATGTAATATAAATTTGTTGAAATTTGATGTTTTATGTACAGTATGTAATATATATTTGGTGTACTTTCATATTTTATGTAAAGTATAAAATATATACTTGGTGTACTTTCACATTTTATCTACAGTAAATAATACATATTTGTTGAAATTTGATATTTTATGTAGAGTATATAATATATATTTGGTGAAATTTGATATTATAGGTACAGTATATTTTTTTGGTGAAATTTGATATTTTGTGTACAGTATGTAATATATACTTGGTGAAATATGATATTTTATGTACAGTATATAATGCATATTTGGTGAAATTTTATATTTTATATACAGTATATAATATATATTTGGTGTACTTTCATATTTTATGTACAGTAAAAAATACATATTTGTTGAAATTTGATATTTTATATAGAGTATATAAGATATATTTGGTGTACTTTCATATTTTATGTACAGTGTATAGTATATATTTGGTGACATTTGATATTTTATGTACAGTATATAATATAAATTTGTTGAAAGTTGATATGTCATGTACAGTACATAACATATATTTGGTGAAATTTGATATTATAGGTACAGTATATAATATATATTTGGTGAAATTTGATATTTTATGTACAGTATAAAATATATATTTTGTGAAATTTGATATTTCATGTACTGCATATAAGATATAGTTGGTGAAATTTGATATTTTGTGTACAGTTTATAATATATATTTTGTGTACTATCATATTTTATGTACAGTATATAGTATATATTTGGTTACTTTTGATACTTTATGTACAGTATATAATATATATTTGTAGAAATTTGATATTTTCTGTACAGTATAAAGTATATAATTGCTGCAATTTGATATTTTATGTACAGTATATAATATGTATTTTGTGTAATTTGATATTATATGCACAGTATATAAGTTATATTTGGTGAAATTTTATATTTTATATACAGTATATACTATATATTTTGTGTACTTTCATATTTTATGTACTGTTTATAGAATATATTTGGTGACATTTGATATTTTATGTACAGTATGTAATATAAATTTGTTGAAATTTGATATTTTATGTGCAGTATATAATATATATTTGGTGTACTTTCATATTTTATGTACAGTATAAAATATATACTTGATGTACTTTCATATTTTATGTACAGTTAATAATACATATTTGTTGAAATTTGATATTTTATGTACAGTATATAATATATATTTGTTGAAATTTGATATTTTATGTACAGTATATAATATATATTTGGTGAAATTTGATATTTTATGTACAGTATATAATATATATTTGCTGAAATTCGATATTTTATACAGTATGTAATATATATTTGGTGTACTTTCATATTTTATGTACGGTATAAAATATATACTTGATGTACTTTGATATTTTTTGCACAGTGTATAGACTATATTTGGTGAAATTTGATACTTTATGTACAGTATGTAATGTAAATTTGTTGAAATTTGATATTTTATGTACAGTATATAAAATATATTTGGTGTACTTTCATATTTTATGTACAGTATAAAATATATACTTGATGTACTTTCACATTTTATGTACAGTAAATAATACATATTTGTTGAAATTTGATATTTTATGTACAGTATATAATAAATATTTGGTGAAATTTGATATTATAAGAACAGTATATAATATATATTTGCTGTACTTTCATATCTTAGGTATAGTATATAGTATATAGTTGGTTACATTTGATATTTTATGTACAGTATGTAATATAAATTTGTTGAAATTTGATATTTTATGTACAGTATGTAATATATATTTGGTGTACTTTCATATTTTATGTACAGTATAAAATATATACTTGATGTACTTTCATATTTTATGTACAGTAAATAATACATATTTGTTGAAATTTGATATTTTATGTACAGTATATAATATCTATTTGGTGAAATTTTATATTTTATATACAGTATGTAATATATATTTGGTGTAGTTTCATATTTTATGTACAGTATAAAATATATACTTGTTGTACTTTCATATTTTATGTACAGTAAATAATACATATTTGTCGAAATTTGATATTTTATATACAGTATATAAGATATATTTGGTGTACTTTCATATTTTATGTACAGTTAATAATACATATTTGTTGAAATTTGATATTTTATGTACAGTATAGAATATATATTTGTTGAAATTTGATATTTTATGTACAGTATATAATATATATTTGGTGAAATTTGATATTTTATGTACAGTATATAATATATATTTGCTGAAATTCGATATTTTATACAGTATGTAATATATATTTGGTGTACTTTCATATTTTATGTACGGTATAAAATATATACTTGATGTACTTTGATATTTTTTGCACAGTGTATAGAATATATTTGGTGAAATTTGATACTTTATGTACAGTATGTAATGTAAATTTGTTGAAATTTGATATTTTATGTACAGTATATAAAATATATTTGGTGTACTTTCATATTTTATGTACAGTACAAAATATATACTTGATGTACTTTCATATTTTATATACATTATATAGTATATAATAGGTGAAATTTGATATTTTATGTACAGTATATAATAAATATTTGGTGAAATTTGATATTATAAGTACGGTATATAATATATATTTGCTGTACTTTCATATTTTATGTACAGTATATAGTATATATTTGGTTACATTTGATATTTTATGTACAGTATGTAATATAAATTTGTTGAAATTTGATATTTTATGTACAGTATGTAATATATATTTGGTGTACTTTCATATTTTATTTACAGTATAAAATACATACTTGATGTACTTTCATATTTTATGTACAGTAAATAATACATATTTGTTGAAATTTGATATTTTATGTACAGTATATAATATATATTTGGTGAAATTTGATATTTTATATACAGTATGTAATATATATTTGGTGTAGTTTCATATTTTATGTACAGTATAAAATATATACTTGTTGTAGTTTCATATTTTATGTACAGTAAATAATACATATTTGTCGAAATTTGATATTTTATATACAGTATATAAGATATATTTGGTGTACTTTCATATTTTATGTACAGTTAATAATACATATTTGTTGAAATTTGATATTTTATGTACAGTATATAATATATATTTGTTGAAATTTGATATTTTATGTACAGTATATAATATATATTTGGTGAAATTTGATATTTTATATACAGTATGTAATATATATTTGGTGTACTTTCATATTTTATGTACAGTATAAAATATATACTTGATGTACTTTCATATTTTATGTACAGTAAATGATACATATTTGTTGAAATTTCATATTTTATGTACAGTATATAATATATATTTGGTGAAATTTGATATTATAGGTACAGTATATTATTTTGTTGAAATTTGATATTTTCTGTACAGTATATAATATATATTTGGTGAAATTTGATATTATAAGTACAGTATATAATATATGTTTGGTGAAATTTGATATTTTATGTACAGTATATAATATATATTTGGGGAAATTTGATATTTTATTCACAGTATATAATATATATTTGGTGTATTCTCATATTTTATGTACAGTATATGGTATAGAGTTGGTGAAATTTGATATTTTTTGTACAATATATAATATACATTTGGTGAAATTTGATATTTTATATACAGTATATAATATATATTTGGTGTACTTTCAAGTTTTATGTACAGTATATAACATATATTGGGTGTAATTTCATGTTTTATGTACAGTATATAATATGTATTTTGTGTAATTTGATATTATATGTACAGTATGTAAGATATATTTGCTGAAATTTTATATTTTATATACAGTATATAAAATATATCTGGTGTACTTTCATATTTTATGTACAGTGTACAGTATATATTTGGTGACATTTGATATTTTATGTACAGTATATAATATAAATTTGTTGAAATTTGATATTTTATGAACAGTACATAATACATATTTGGTGAAATTTGTTATTATAGGTACAGTATATAATATATATTTGGTGAAATTTGATATTTTTCTACAGTATGTAATATATATTTGGTGAAATTTGATATTTTATGTACAGTATATATGTTTGCTGAAATTCGATATTTTATATACAGTATGTAATATATATTTGGTGTGCTTTCATATTTTATGTACAGTAAATAATATATAGTTGTTGAAATTTGATATTTTATGTACAGTATATAATATATATTTGGTGAAATTTGATATTTTATGTACAGTATATAATATATATTTGCTGAAATTCGATATTTTATACAGTATGTAATATATATTTGGTGTACTTTCATATTTTATGTACGGTATAAAATATATACTTGATGTACTTTGATATTTTTTGCACAGTGTATAGAATATATTTGGTGAAATTTGATACTTTATGTACAGTATGTAATGTAAATTTGTTGAAATTTGATATTTTATGTACAGTATATAAAATATATTTGGTGTACTTTCATATTTTATGTACAGTATAAAATATATACTTGATGTACTTTCATATTTTATGTACAGTAAATAATACATATTTGTTGAAATTTGATATTTTATGTACAGTATATAATAAATATTTGGTGAAATTTGATATTATAAGAACAGTATATAATATATATTTGCTGTACTTTCATATCTTAGGTATAGTATATAGTATATAGTTGGTTACATTTGATATTTTATGTACAGTACGTAATATAAATTTGTTGAAATTTGATATTATATGTACAGTATATAGTATATAATAGGTGAAATTTGATATTTTATGTACAGTATATAATAAATATTTGGTGAAATTTGATATTATAAGTACGGTATATAATATATATTTGCTGTACTTTCATATTTTATGTACAGTATATAGTATATATTTGGTTACATTTCATATTTTATGTACAGTATGTAATATAAATTTGTTGAAATTTGATATTTTATGTACAGTATGTAATATATATTTGGTGTACTTTCATATTTTATGTACAGTATAAAATACATACTTGATGTACTTTCATATTTTATGTACAGTAAATAATACATATTTGTTGAAATTTGATATTTTATGTACAGTATATAATATATATTTGGTGAAATTTGATATTTTATATACAGTATGTAATATATGTTTGGTGTAGTTTCATATTTTATGTACAGTATAAAATATATACTTGTTGTACTTTCATATTTTATGTACAGTAAATAATACATATTTGTCGAAATTTGATATTTTATATACAGTATAAAAGATATATTTGGTGTACTTTCATATTTTATGTACAGTTAATAATACATATTTGTTGAAATTTGATATTTTATGTACAGTATATAATATATATTTGTTGAAATTTTATATTATAGGTACAGTATATTTTTTTGGTGAAATTTGATATTTTGTGTAGAGTATATAGTATATACTTGGTGAAATATGTTATTTTATGTACAGTATATAATATATATTTGGTGAAATTTGATATTTCATATACAGTATATAATATATATTTGGTGTACTTTCATATTTTATGTACAGTATAAAATATATACTTGATGTACTTTCATATTTTATGTACCTTAAATAATACATATTTGTTGAAATTTGATATTTTATATACAGTATTTAAGATATATTTGGTGTACTTTCATATTTTATGTACAGTGTATAGCATATATTTCGTGACATTTGATATTTTATGTACAGTATATAATATAAATTTTTTGAAAGTTGATATGTCATGTACAGTATATAACATATATTTGGTGAAATTTGATATTATAGGTACAGTATATAATATATATTTGGTGAAATTTGATATTTTTGTACACTATATAAATATATATTTGGTGAAATTTGATATTTTATGCACAGTATATAATATATATTTGGTGTACTTTCATATTTTACGTATAGTATAAAATATATACTTGATGTACTTTCATATTTTATGTATAGTAAATAATATATATTTGTTGAAATTTGATATTTTATGTACAGTATATAATATATATTTGGTGAAATTTGATATTATAAGTACATTACATAATATATATTTGGTGAAATTTGATATTTTAAGTAAAGTATATAATAAATATTTGGTGAAATTTGATATTTTATGTACAGTATATAATATATATTTGGTGAAATTTGATATTATAAGTACAGTACATAGTATATAATAGGTGAAATTTGATATTTTATGTAAAGTATATAATAAATATTTGGTGAAATTTGATATTATAAGTACAGTATATAGTATATATTTGCTGTTCTTTCATATTTTATGTACAATATATAGTATATATTTGGTTACATTTGATATTTTATGTACAGTATGTAATATAAATTTGTTGAAATTTGATATTTTATGTACAGTATGTAATATATATTTGGTGTACTTTCATATTTTATGTACAGTATAATATATATACTTGATGTACTTTCATATTTTATGTACAGTAAATGATACATATTTGTTGAAATTTCATATTTTATGTACAGTATATAATATATATTTGGTGAAATTTGATATTATAGGTACAGTATATTATTTTGGTAAAATTTGATATTTTCTGTACAGTATATAATATATATTTGGTGAAATTTGATATTATAAGTACAGTATATAATATATATTTGGTGAAATTTGATAATTTATGTACAGTATATAATATATATTTGGTGAAATTTGATATTTTATGCACAGTATATAATATATATTTGGTGTATTCTCATATTTTATGTACAGTATATGGTATAAAGTTGGTGAAATTTGATGTATTTTGTACAATATATAATATACATTTGGTGAAATTTGATATTTATATACAGTATATAATATATATTTGGTGTACTTTCAAGTTTTATGTACAGTATATAACATATATTGTGTGTAATTTCATGTTTTATGTACAGTATATAATATGTATTTTGTGTAATTTGATATTATATGTACAGTATGTAAGATATATTTGCTGAAATTTTATATTTTATATAAAGTATATAAAATATATCTTGTGTACTTTCATATTTTATGTACAGTGTATAGTATATATTTGGTGACATTTGATATATTATGTACAGTATATAATATAAATTTGTTGAAATTTGATATTTTATGTACAGTACATAATACATATTTGGTGAAATTTGATATTATAGGTACAGTATATAATATATATTTGGTGAAATTTGATATTTTTCTACAGTATGTAATATATATTTGGTGAAATTTGATATTTTATGTACAGTATATATGTTTGCTGAAATTCGATATTTTATATACAGTATGTAATATATATTTGGTGTACTTTCATATTTTATGTACAGTATAAAATATATACTTGATGTGCTATCATATTTTATGTACTCTAAATAATATATAGTTGTTGAAATTTGATATTTTATGTACAGTATATAATATATATTTGGTGAAATTTGATATTTTATGTGCAGTATATAATATATATTTGCTGAAATTCGATATTTTATACAGTATGTAATATATATTTGGTGTACTTTCATATTTTATGTACGGTATAAAATATATACTTGATGTACTTTGATATTTTTTGAACAGTGTATAGAATATATTTGGTGAAATTTGATACTTTATGTACAGTATGTAATGTAAATTTGTTGAAATTTGATATTTTATGTAAAGTATATAAAATATATTTGGTGTACTTTCATATTTTATGTACAGTATAAAATATATACTTGATGTACTTTCATATTTTATGTACAGTAAATAATACATATTTGTTGAAATTTGATATTTTATGTACAGTATATAATAAATATTTGGTGAAATTTGATATTATAAGAACAGTATATAACATATATTTGCTGTACTTTCATATTTTATGTATAATATATAGTATATAGTTGGTTACATTTGATATTTTATGTACAGTACATAATATATATTTGTTGAAATTTGATATTTTATGTACAGTATATAGTATATAATAGGTGAAATTTGATATTTTATGTACAGTGTATAATATATATTTGGCATACTTTCATATTTTATGTACAGTATAAAATATATACTTGATGTACTTTCATATTTTGTGTACAGTAAATAATATATATTTGTTGGAATTTGATATTTTATGTACAGTATATAATAAATATTTGGTGAAATTTGATATTATAAGTACGGTATATAATATATATTTGCTGTACTTTCATATTTTATGTACAGTATATAGTATATATTTGGTTACATTTGATATTTTATGTTCAGTATGTAATATAAATTTGTTGAAATTTGATGTTTTATTTACAGTATGTAATATATATTTGGTGCACTTTCATATTTTATGTACAATATAAAATATATACTTTATGTACTTTCATATTTTATGTACAGTAAAGAATACATATTTGTTGAAATTCGATATTTTATGTACAGTATATAATATATATTTGGTGAAATTTGATATTTTATATACAGTATATAATATATATTTGGTGTACTTTCATATTTTATGTACAGTATAAAATATATACTTGATGTACTTTCATATTTTATGTACAGTAAATATTACATATTTGTTCAAATTTGATATTTTATGCACAGTATATAATATATATTTGGTGAAATTTGATATTTTTGTACAGTATATAATGTATATTTGGTGAAATTTGATATTATAACTACAGCAGATAATATATATTTGGTGAAATTTGATATTTTATGTACAGTATATAATATATATTTGGTGTACTTTCATATTTTTGTACAGTATAAAATATATACTTGATGTACTTTCATATTTTATGTACAGTTAATAATACATATTTGTTGAAATTTGATATTGTAGGTACAGTATATAATATATATTTGATGAAATTTGATATTTTTGTACAGTATATAATATATATTTGATGATATTTGACATTTTATGCACAGTATATAAAATATATTTTTGGTGAAATTTGATATTTTTGTACAGCATATAATGTATATTTGGTGAAATTTGATATTATAAGTACAGTACATAATATATATTTGGTGAAATTTGATATTTTATGTACAGTATATAATATATATTTGGTGAAATATGACATTTTATGTACAGTATATAATATATATTTGGTGTACTTTCATATTTTATGTACAGTATACAGTAAATATTCGGTTACATTTGATATTTTATGTACAGTATATAATATATTGTTGTAGAAATTTGATATTTTATGTACAGTATATATACTCTACATACAATTATACAGCAGTATAATTGCTGAAATTTGATATTTTATGTACAGCATATAATATATATTTGGTGTACTTTCATATTTTATGTACAGTATAAAATATATACTTGATGTACTTTCATATTTTATGTACAGTTTATAGTACATATTTGGTGACATTTGATATTTTACGTACAGTATATAATATAAATTTGTTGAAAGTTGATATTTCATGTACAGTATATAACATATATTTGGTGAAATTTGATATTTTTGTACAGTATATAATATATATTTGATGATATTTGATATTTTATGCACAGTATATAATATATATTTGGTGAAATTTGATATTTTTGTACAGTATATAATGTATATTTGGTGAAATTTGATATTATAACTACAGTAGATAATATATATTTGGTGAAATTTGATATTTTATGTACAGTATATAATACATATTTGGTGTTCTTTCATATTTTTGTACAGTATAAAATATATACTTGATGTACTTTCATATTTTATGTACAGTAAATAATACATATTTGTTTAAATTTGATATTGTAGGTTCAGTATATAATATATATTTGATGAAATTTGATATTTTTGTACAGTATATAATATATATTTGATGATATTTCATATTTTATGCACAGTATATAATATATATTTGGTGAAATTTGATATTTTTGTACAGCATATAATGTAGATTTTGAGAAATTTGATATTATAAGTACAGTACATAGTATATATTTGGTGAAATTTGATATTTTATGTACAGTATATAATATATATTTGGTGTACTTTCATATTTTATGTACAGTATAAAATATATACTTGATGTACTTTCATATTTTATGTACAGTAAATAATATATATTTGTTGGAATTTGATATTTTATGTACAGTATATAATAAATATTTGGTGAAATTTGATATTATAGGTACAGTATATAATATATATTGGGTGAAATTTGATATTTTATCTACAGAATATAATATATATTTGGTGAAATTTGATATTTTATGTACAGTATATAATATATATTTGGTGTACTTTCATATTTTATGTACAGTATAAAATATATACTTGATGTACTTTCATATTTTATGTACAGTGTATAGTACATATTTGGTGACATTTGATATTTTACGTACAGTATATAATATAAATTTGTTGAAAGATGATATTTCATGTACAGTATATAACATATATTTGGTGAAATTTGATATTTTTGTAAAGTATATAATATATTTTTGATGATATTTGATATTTTATGCACAGTATATAATATATATTTGGTGAAATTTGATATTTTTGTACAGTATATAATGTATATTTGGTGAAATTTGATATTATAACTACAGTAGATAATATATATTTGGTGAAATTTGATATTTTATGTACAGTATATAATATAAATTTGGTGTACTTTCATATTTTTGTACAGTATAAAATATATACTTGATGTACTTTCATATTTTATGTACAGTTAATAATACATATTTGTTGAAATTTGATATTGTAGGTACAGTATCTAATATATATTTGAAGAAATTTGATATTTTTGTACAGTATATAATATATATTTGATGATATTTGATAATTTATGCACAGTATATAATATATATTTGGTGAAATTTGATATTTTTGTACAGCATATAATGTATATTTGGTGAAATTTGATATTATAAGTACAGTACATAATATATATTTGGTGAAATTTGATATTTTATGTACAGTATATAATATATATTTGGTGTACTTTCATGTTTTATGTACAGTATAAAATATATACTTGATGTACTTTCATATTTTAAGTACAGTAAATAATATATATTTGTTGGAATTTGATATTTTATGTACAGTATGTAATAAATATTTGGCGAAATTTGATATTATAAGTACAGTTTATAATATATATTTGCTGTACTTTCATATTTTATGTACAGTATATAGTATATATTTGGTTACATTTGATATTTTACTTACAGTATGTAATATAAATTTGTTGAAATTTGATATTTTATGTACAGTATGTAATATTTATTTGGTGTACTTTCATATTTTATGTACAGTATAAAATATATACTTGATGTACTTTCATATTTTATGTACAGTTAATAATACATATTTGTTGAAATTTGATATTTTATGTACAGTATGTAATATATATTTGGTGTACTTTCATATTTTATGTACAGTATAAAATATATACTTGATGTACTTTCATATTTTATGTACAGTAAATAATATATATTTGTTGAAATTTGATATTTTATGTACAGTATGTAATATATATTTGGTGAAATTTGATATTATAAGTACAGTACATAATATATATTTGGTGAAATTTGATATTTTAAGTGCAGTATATAATATATATTTGGCGTACTTTCATATTTTATGTACAGTATAAAATATATACTTGATGTTCTTTCGTATTTTATTTACAGTAAATAATACATATTTGTTGTAATTTGATATTTTTTGTACAGTATATAATATATATTTGGTGAAATTTGATATTATTGGTACAGTATATAATATATATTTGGTGAAATTTGTTATTTTATGTACAGTATATAATATATATTTGGTGAAATTTGATATTTTATGTACAGTATAAAAGATATATTTGGTGAAATTTGATATTTTATGTACAGTATATAATATATATTTGGTGAAATTTGATATTTTATGTTGAGTATATAGTATATATTTGGTGAAATTTGATATCTTTTGTACACTATATAGTAGATATTTGGTGAAATTTGATATTATATGTAAAGTGTACAATATATTTTTGTTGAAATTTGATATTTTGTGTACAGTATATAATAGATATTTGGTGAAATTTGGTATTATATGTACAGTATATTATATATTTTTGGTGAAATTTGATATTTTATGTACAGTATATAATAGATGTTTGGTGTACCTTCATATTTTATTTACAGTATATAGAATATATTTGGTGACATTTGATATTTTATGTACAGTATGTAATATAAATTTGTTGAAATTTGATATTTTATGTACAGTATGTAATATATATTTGGTGTACTTTCATATTTTATGTACAGTATAAAATATATACTTGATGTACTTTCATATTTTATGTACAGTAAATAATACATATTTGTTGAAATTTGATATTTTATGTACAGTATATAATATATATTTGGTGAAATTTGATATTATAAGTACAGTATATTTTTTTGGTGAAATTTGATATTTTGTGTAGGGTATATAATATATACTTGGTGAAATATGATATTTTATGTACAGTATATAATATATATTTGTTGAAATTTTATATTTTATATACAGTATATAATATATATTTGGTGTACTTTCATATTTTATGTACACTCTAAAATATATACTTGATGTACTTTCATATTTTTTGTACAGTAAATAATACATATTTGTTGAAATTTGATATTTTATATACAGTATATAAGATATATTTGGTGTACTTTCATATTTTATTTACAGTGTATAGTATACATTTGGTGACATTTGATATTTTATGTACAGTATATAATATAAATTTGTTGAAAGTTGATATGTCATGTACAGTATATAACATATATTTGGTGAAATTTGATATTATAGGTACAGTATATAATATATATTTGGTGAAATTTGATATTTTTGTACAGTATAGAATATATATTTGGTGAAATTTGATATTTTATGCACAGTATATAATATATATTTGGTGAAATTTGATATTTTATATACAGTACGTAATATATATTTGGTGTACTTTCATATTTTATGTACAGTATAAAATATATACTTGATGTACTTTCATATTTTATGTACAGTAAATAATATATATTTGTTGAAATTTGATATTTTATGTACAGTATGTAATATATATTTGGTGAAATTTGATATTATAAGTACAGTACATAATATATATTTGGTGAAATTTGATATTTTAAGTGCAGTATATAATATATATTTGGCGTACTTTCATATTTTATGTACAGTATAAAATATATACTTGATGTTCTTTCGTATTTTATGTACAGTAAATAATACATATTTGTTGAAATTTGATATTTTTTGTACAGTATATAATATATATTTGGTGAAATTTGATATTATTGGTACAGTATATAATATATATTTGGTGAAATTTGTTATTTTATGTACAGTATATAATATATATTTGGTGAAATTTGATATTTTATGTACAGTATAAAAGATATATTTGGTGAAATTTGATATTTTATGTACAGTATATAATATATATTTGGTGAAATTTGATATTTTATGTAGAGTATATAGTATATATTTGGTGAAATTTGATATCTTTTGTACACTATATAGTAGATATTTGGTGAAATTTGATATTATATGTAAAGTGTACAATATATTTTTGTTGAAATTTGATATTTTGTGTACAGTATATAATAGATATTTGGTGAAATTTGGTATTATATGTACAGTATATTATATATATTTGGTGAAATTTGATATTTTATGTACAGTATATAATAGATGTTTGGTGTACCTTCATATTTTATTTACAGTATATAGAATATATTTGGTGACATTTGATATTTTATGTACAGTATGTAATATAAATTTGTTGAAATTTGATATTTTATGTACAGTATGTAATATATATTTGGTGTACTTTCATATTTTATGTACAGTATAAAATATATACTTGATGTACTTTCATATTTTATATACAGTACATAATACATATTTGTTGAAATTTGATATTTAATGTACAGTATATAATATATATTTGGTGAAATTTGATATTATAAGTACAGTATTTTTTTTGGTGAAATTTGATATTTTGTGTAGGGTATATAATATATACTTGGTGAAATATGATATTTTATGTACAGTATATAATATATATTTGTTGAAATTTTATATTTTATATACAGTATATAATATATATTTGGTGTACTTTCATATTTTATGTACACTCCAAAATATATACTTGATGTACTTTCATATTTTTTGTACAGCAAATAATACATATTTGTTGAAAATTGATATTTTATATACAGTATATAAGATATATTTGGTGTACTTTCATATTTTATGTACAGTGTATAGTATATATTTGGTGACATTTGATATTTTATGTACAGTATATAACATAAATTTGTTGAAAGTTGATATGTCATGTACAGTATATAACATATATTTGGTGAAATTTGATATTATAGGTACAGTATATAATATATATTTGGTGAAATTTGATATTTTTGTACAGTATATAATATATATTTGGTGAAATTTGATATTTTATGCACAGTATATAATATATATTTGGTGAAATTTGATATTTTATATACAGTACGTAATATATATTTGGTGTACTTTCATATTTTATGTACAGTATAAAATATATACTTGATGTACTTTCATATTTTATGTACAGTAAATAATATATATTTGTTAAAATTTCATATTTTGTGTACAGTATTTAATATATATTTGGTGAAATTTGATATTAGAAGTACAGTACATAATATATATTTGGTGAAATTTGATATTTTATGTACAGTATATAATATATATTTGGTGTACTTTCATATTTTATGTACAGTATAAAATATATACTTGATGTACTTTCATATTTTATGTACAGTAAATAATATATATTTGTTGGAATTTGATATTTTATGTACTGTATATAATAAATATTTGGGGAAATTTGATATTATAAGTACAGTATAATATGTATTTGCTGTACTATCATATTTTATGTACAGTATATAGTATAAGTTTGGTTACATTTGATATTTTATGTACAGTATGTAATATATGTTTGGTGTACTTTCATATTTTATGTACTGTATAAAATATATACTTGATGTACTTTCATATTTTATGTACAGTAAATAATACATATTTGTTGAAATTTGATATTTTATGTACAGTATATAATATATATTTGGTGAAATTTGATATTTTATATACAGTATATAATATATATTTGGTGTACTTTCATATTTTATGTACAGTATAAAATATATACTTGATGTACTTTCATATTTTATGTACAGTAAATAATACATATTTGTTGAAATTTGATATTTTACATACAGTATATAAGATATATTTGGCGTACTTTCATATTTTATGTACAGTGTATAGTATACATTTGGTGACATTTGATATTTTATGTACAGTATATAATATAAATTTTTTGAAAGTTGATATGTCATGTACAGTATATAACATATATTTGGTGAAATTTGATATTATAGGTACAGTATATAATATATATTTGGTGAAATTTGATATTTTTGTACAGTATATAAATATATATTTGGTGAAATTTGATATTTTATGCACATTATATAATATATATTTGGTGAAATTTGATATTTTATATACAGTTTGTTATATATATTTGGTGTACTTTCATATTTTATGTACGGTATAAAATATATACTTGATGTACTTTCATATTTTATGTACAGTAAATAATATATAGTTGTTGAAATTTGATATTTTATGTACAGAATATAATATATATTTGGTGAAATTTGATATTTTATATACATTATGTAATATATATTTGGTGTACTTTCATATTTTAAGGACGGTATAAAATATGTACTTGATGTACTTTGATATTTTTTGCACAGTGTACAGAATATATTTGGTGAAATTTGATACTTTATGTACAGTATGTAATGTAAATTTGTTGAAATTTGATATTTTATGTACAGTAAATAATATATATTTGGTGTACTTTCATATTTTATGCTCAGTATAAAATATATACTTGATGTACTTTCATATTTTATGTAAAGTGAATAATACATATTTGTTGAAATTTGATATTTTATGTACAGTGTATAATAAATATTTGGTGAAATTTGATATTATAAGAACAGTATATAATATATATTTGCTGTACTTTCATATTTTATGTATAGTATATAGTATATAGTTGGTTTCATTTGATATTTTATGTACAGTACATAATATAAATTTGTTGAAATTTGATATTTTATGTACAGTATATAGTATATAATAGGTGAAATTTGATATTTTATGTACAGTATATAATAAATATTTGGTGAAATTTGATATTATAAGTACGGTATATAATATATATTTGCTGTACTTTCATATTTTATGTACAGTATACAGTATATATTTGGTTACATTTTATATTTTATGTACAGTATGTAATATAAATTTGTTGAAATTTGGTATTTTATGTACAGTATGTAATATATATTTGGTGTACTTTCATATTTTATGTACAGTATAAAATATATACTTGGTGTACTTTCACATTTTATGTACAGTAAATAATACATATTTGTTGAAATTTGATATTTTATGTAGAGTATATAATATATATTTGGTGAAATTTGATATTATAGGTACAGTATATTTTTTTGGTGAAATTTGATATTTTGTGTACAGTATGTAATATATACTTGGTGAAATATGATATTTTATGTACAGTATATAATATATATTTGGTGAAATTTTATATTTTATATACAGTATATAATATATATTTGGTGTACTTTCATATTTTATGTACAGTAAATAATACATATTTGTTGAAATTTGATATTTTATATACAGTATATAAGATATATTTGGTGTACTTTCATATTTTATCTACAGTGTATAGTATATATTTGGTGACATTTGATATTTTATGTACAGTATATAATATAAATTTGTTGAAAGTTGATATGTCATGTACAGTATATAACATATATTTGGTGAAATTTGATATTATAGGTACAGTATATAATATATATTTGGTGAAATTTGATATTTTATGTACAGTATATAATATATATTTGGTGAAATTTGATATTTTATATACAGTATATAATATATATTTGGTTAAATTTGGTATTTTATGTACAGTATATAATATATATTTGGCATACTTTCATATTTTATGTGCAGTATAAAATATATGCTTGATGTACTTTCATATTTTATTTACAGTAATTAATATATATTTGTTGGAATTTGATATTTTATGTACAGTATATAATAAATATTTGGTAAAATTTGATATTATAAGTACAGTATAATATATATTTGCTGTACTTTCATATTTTATGTACAGTATATAGTATATATTTAGTTACATTTGATATTTTATGTTCAGTATGTAATATAAATTTGTTGAAATTTGATATTTTATGTACAGTATGTAATATATACTTGGTGTACTTTCATATTTTATGTACAGTATAAAATATATACTTGATGTACTTTCATATTTTATGTACAGTAAATAATAAATATTTGTTGAAATTCGATATTTTATGTACAGTATATAATATATATTTGGTGAAATTTGATATTTTATATACAGTATATAATATATATTTGGTGTACTTTCATATTTTATGTACAATATAAAATATATACTTGATGTACTTTCATATTTTATGTAGAGTAAATAATACATATTTGTTGAAATTTGATATTTTATATACTGTATATAAGATATATTTGGTGTACTTTCATATTTTCTGTACAGTGTATAGTATATATTTAGTGACATTTGATATTTTATGTACAGTATATAATATAAATTTGTTGAAAGTTGATATGTCATGCACAGTATATAACATATATTTGGTGGAATTTGATATTATAGGTACAGTATATAATATATATCCGGTGAAATTTGATATTTTTGTAAATTATATAATATATATTTGGTGAAATTTGATGTTTTATGCACAGTATATAATATATATTTGGTGAAATTTGATATTTTATATACAGTATGTAATATATATTTGGTGTACTTTCATATTTTATGTACAGTATAAAATATATACTTGATGTACTTTCATATTTTATGTACAGTAAATAAAATATATTTGTTGAAATTTGATATTTTATGTACAGTATATATTATATATTTGGTGAAATTTGATATTATAAGTACAGTACATAATATATATTTGGTGAAATTTGATATTTTAAGTGCAGTATATAATATATATTTGGCGTACTTTCATATTTTAGGTACAGTATAAAATATATACTTGATGTTCTTTCGTATTTTATGTACAGTAAATAATACATATTTGTTGAAATTTGATATTTTTTGTACAGTATATAATATATATTTGGTGAAATTTGATATTATTGGTACAGTATATAATATACATTTGGTGAAATTTGTTATTTTCTGTACAGTATATAATATATATTTGGTGAAATTTGATATTTTATGTACAGTATAAAGGATATATTTGGAGAAATTTGATATTTTATGTACAGTATATAATATATATTTGGTGAAATTTGATATTTTATGTAGAGTATGTAGTATATATTTGGTGAAATTTGATATCTTTTGTACACTATATAGTAGATATTTGGTGAAATTTGATATTATATGTAAAGTATATAATATATTTTTGTTGAAATTTGATATTTTGTGTACAGTATATAATAGATATTTGGTGAAATTTGGTATTATATGTACAGTATATTATATATATTTGGTGAAATTTGATATTTTATGTACAGTATATAATAGATGTTTGGTGTACCTTCATATTTTATTTACAGTATATAGAATATATTTGGTGACATTTGATATTTTATGTACAGTATGTAATATAAATTTGCTGAAATTTGATATTTTATGTACAGTATGTAATATATATTTGGTGTACTTTCATATTTTATGTACAGTATAAAATATATACTTGATGTACTTTCATATTTTATGTACAGTAAATAATACATATTTGTTGAAATTTGATATTTTATGTACAGTATATAATATATATTTTGTGAAATTTGATATTATAGGTACAGTATATCATATAAATTTGTTGAAATTTGATATATTATGTACAGTATATAATATATATTTGGTGAAATTTGATATTATAAGTACAGTATATAATATATATTTGGTGAAATTTGATATTTTTGTGCAGTATATCATATATATTTGGTGAAATTTGGTATTTTATGTGCAGTATATGATATATATTTGGTGAAATTTGATATTTTTTGTGCAGTATATAATAGATGTTTGGTGAAATTTGATATTATATGTACAGTATATAATATATTTTTGGTGAAATTTGCTATTTTGTGTACAGTATATAATATATATTTGGTGAAAGTTTATATTTTATACATAGTATATAGTATATATTTGGTGTACTTTCATGTTTTATGTACAGTATATAATATATATTTTGTGAAATTTGATATTTCATGTACTGTATATAAGATATAGTTGGTGAAATTTGGTATTTTCTCTATAGTATATGATATATAATTGGTGTACTTTCATAATTTACTTGCAGTATATAATACATACTTGGTGAACTCTGATATTTTATGTACAGTATATAATATATAGGTGTAGTTTCATATTTTATGTACAGAATATAGTATATAATTGCTGAAATTTGATATTATATGTACAGTATATAATAAGTATTTGGTGTAATTTGATATTATATGTACAGTATATAATACATATTTGGTGAAATTTTATATTTTATGTACAGTACATAATATATATTTGGTGTACTTTCATATTTCATGTAGAGCATATAGTATATATTTGGTGAAATTTGATATTTTATGTACAGTATATAATATATATTTGGTGAAATTTGATATTATAAGAACAGTATATAATATATATTTGGTGAAATTTGATATTTTCTGTACAGTATAAAATATATATTTGGTGAAAGTTTATATTTTATACACTGTATATAGTATATATTTGGTGTACTTTCATATTTTATGTACAGTATATAATATATATTTTGTGAAATTTGATATTTCATGTACTGTATATAAGATACAGTTGGTGAAATTTGATATTTTCTGTATAGTATATGATATATAATTGGTGTACTTTCATAATTTACTTGCAGTATATAATACATACTTGGTGAACTTTGATATTTTATGTACAGTATATAATATATAGGTGTAGTTTCATATTTTATGTACAGAATATAGTATATAATTGCTGAAATTTGGTATTATATGTACAGTATATAATATATATTTGGTGTAATTTGATATTATATGTTCAGTATATAATATATATTTGGTGAAATTTTATATTTTATGTACAGTACATAATATATATTTGGTGTACTTTCAAATTTCATGTAGAGCATATAGTATATATTTGGTGAAATTTGACATTTTATGTACAGTATATAATATATATTTGGTGAAATTTGATATTATAAGTACAGTATATAATATATATTTGGTGAAATTTGATTTTTTATGTACAGTATAAAATATGTATTTTGTGAAATTTGATATTTCATGTACTGCATGTAAGATATAGTTGTTGAAATTTGATATTTTGTGTACAGTTTATAATATATATTTTGTGTACTATCATATTTTATGTACAGTATATAGTATATATTTGGTTACTTTTGATACTTTATGTACAGTATATAACATATATTTGTAGAAATTTGATATTTTATGCACAGTATATAGTATATAATTGCTGCAATTTGATATTTTATGTACAGTATATAATAAGTATTTTGTGTAATTTGATATTATATGCACAGTGTATAAGATATATTTGATGAAATTTTATTTTTTATATACAGTATATTTTATATTTTGTGTACTTTCATATTTTATGTACTGTGTATAGAATATATTTGGTGACATTTGATATTTTATGTACAGTATGTAATATAAATTTGTTGAAATTTGATATTTTATGTACACTATGTAATATATATTTGGTGTACTTTCATATTTTATGAACAGTATAAAATATATACTTGATGTACTTTCATATTTCATGTACAGTAAATATTACATATTTGTTGAAATTTGATATTTTATGTACAGTATATAATATATATTTGGTGAAATTTGATATTATTGGTACAGTATATAATATATATTTGGTGAAATTTGATATTTCATGTACAGAATATAATATATATTTGGTGAAATTTGATATTTTGTGTACAGTATATAATATATATTTGGTGAAATATGACATTTTATGTACAGTATATAATATATATTTGGTGTAATTTCATATTTTATGTACAGTATACAGTATATATTTGTTTAAATTTGATACTTTATGTACAGTATATAATATATAGTTGTTGAAATTTGATATTTTATGTACAGTATATAGTATATAAATGCTGAAATTTGATATTTTATGTACAGTATATAATATGTATTTTGTGTAATTTGATATTATATGTGCAGTATGTAATATATATTTTGTGAAATTTTATATTTTATGTACAGTATATAATATATATTTGGTGTACTTTCTTATTTTATGTACAGTGTATAGTATATATTTGATGACATTTGATATTTTATGTACAGTATGTAATATAAATTTGTTGAAATTTGATATTTTATGTACAGTATGTAATATATATTTGGTATACTTTCATATTTTATGTAGAGTATAAAATATATACTTGATGTACTTTCATATTTTATGTACAGTAAATAATACATATTTGTTGAAATTTAATATTTTATGTACAGTATATAATATATATTTGGTGAAATTTGATATTATAGGTACAGTATATCATATAAATTTGTTGAAATTTGATATATTAGGTACAGTATAGAATATATATTTGGTGAAATTTGATATTATGGGTACAGTATATAATATATATTTCGTGAAATTTGATATTTTTGTGCAGTATATCATATATATTTGGTGAAATTTGATATTTTATGTACAGTATATGATACATATTTGGTGAAATTTGATATTTTTTGTACAGTATATGATAGATGTTTGGTGAAATTTGATATTATATGTACAGTATATGATACATTTTTGGTGAAATTTGATATTTTGTGTACAGTATATAATATATATTTGGTGAAAGTTTATATTTTATACACAGTATATAGTATATATTTGGTGTACTTTCATGTTTTATGTACAGTATAAAATATATATTTTGTGAAATTTGATATTTCATGTACTGTATATAAGATATAGGTGGTGAAATTTGATATTTTCTGTATAGTATATGATATATAATTGATGTACTTTCATAATTTACTTGCAGTATATAATACATACTTGGTGAACTTTGATAATTTATGTACAGTATATTATATATAGGTGTAGTTTCATATTTTATGTACAGAATATAGTATATAATTGCTGAAATTTGATATTATATGTACAGTATATAATATGTATTTGGTGTAATTTGATATTATATGTACAGTATATTATATATATTTGGTAAAATTTTATATTTTATATACAGTAATTAATATATATTTGGTGTACTTTCAAGTTTTATCTACAGTATATAACATATATTGGCTGTAATTTCATATTTTAAGTACAGTATATAATACGTATTTTGTGTAATTTGATATTATATGTACAGTATGTAAGATATATTTGCTGAAATTTTATATTTTATATACAGTACATAATATATATTTGGTGTACTTTCATATTTTATGTACAGTGTATAGTATATATTTGGTGACATTTGATATTTTATGTACAGTATATAATATAAATTTGTTGAAATTTGATATTTTATGTACAGTATATAATACATACTTGGTGAAATTTGATATTATAGGAACTGTATATAATATATATTTGGTGAAATTTGATATTTTTCTACAGTATGTAATATACATTTGGTGAAATTTGATATTGTATGTACAGTATATAATATGTTTGCTGAAATTCCATATTTTATATACAGTATGTAATATATATTTGGTGTACTATCATACTTTATGTACAGTATAAAATATATACTTGGTGTACTTTCATATTTTATGCACAGTAAATAATATATAGTTGTTGAAATTTGATATTTTATGCACAGTATATAATATATATTTGGTGAAATTTGATATTATAAGTACAGTATATAACATATATTTGCTGTGCATTCATATTTTATGTAGAGTATATAGCATATATTTGGTTACATTTATTATTTTATGTACAGTATATAATATATATTTGTTGAAATTTGATATTTTTTGTACAGTATATAATATATATTTGCTGAAATTCGATATTTTATACACAGTATGTAATATATATTTGGTGTACTTTCATATTTTATGTACAGTATAAAATATATACTTGATGTACTTTGATATTTTTTGCACAGTGTATAGAATATATTTGGTGAAATTTGATATTTTTGTACAGTATGTAAAGTAAATTTGTTGAAATTTGATATTTTATGTACAGTATGTAATATATATTTGGTGTACTTTCTTATTTTATGTACAGTATAAAATATATACTTGATGTAGTTTCATATTTTGTGTACAGTAAATAATACATATTTGTTGAAATTTGATATTTTCTGTACAGTATATAATAAATATTTGGTGAAATTTGATATTATAAGTACAGTATATAATATATATTTGCTGTACTTTCATATTTTATGTACAGTATATAGTATATAGTTAGTTACATTTGATATTTTATGTACAGTATGTAATATATATTTGTTGAAATTTGATATTTTATGTACAGTATGTAATATACATTTGGTGTACTTTCATATTTTATGTACAGTAAATAATACATATTTGTTGAAATTTGATATTTTCTGTACAGTATATAATATATATTTGGTGAAATTTGATATTATAAGTACAGTATATAATATATATTTGTTGTTATTTGATATTTTATGTACAGTATATAATATATATTTGGTGAAATTTGATATTTTATGCACAGTATATAATATAAATTTGGTGTACTTTCAAGTTTTATGTACAGTATATAACATATATTGGGTGTAATTTCATATTTTATGTACAGTACATAATATGTATTTTGTGTAATTTGATATATGTACAGTATGTAAGATATATTTGCTGAAATTTTATATTTTATATACAGTATATAATATATATTTGGTGTACTTTCATATTTTATGTACAGTGTATAGTATATATTTGGTGACATTGGATATTTTATGTACAGTATATAATATAAATTTGTTGAAATTTGATATTTTATGTACAGTTTATAATACATATTTGTTGAAATTTGATATTATAGGTACAGTATATAATATATATTTGGTGAAATTTGATATTTTTCTACAGTATGTAATATATATTTGGTGAAATTTGATATTTTTTGTACAGTATGTAATATATGTTTGCTGAAATTCGATATTTTATATACAGTATGTAATATATATTTCGTGTACTTTCATATTTTATGTACAGTATAAAATATATACTTGATGTACATTCATATTTTATGTACAGTAAATAATATATAGTTGTTGAAATTTGATATTTTATGCCCAGTATATAATATATATTTGGTGAAATTTGATATTATAAGTACAGTATATAACATATATTTGCTGTGCCTTCATCTTTTATGTAGAGTATATAGCATATATTTGGTTACATTTATTATTTTATGTACAGTGTATAATATATATTTGTTGAAATTTGATATTTTTTGTACAGTATATAATATATATTTGCTGAAATTCGATATTTTATACACAGTATGTACTATATATTTGGTGTACTTTCATATTTTATGTACAGTATAAAATATATATTTGATGTACTTTGATATTTTTTGCACAGTGTATAGAATATATTTGGTGAAATTTGATATTTTTGTACAGTATGTAATGTAAATTTGTTGAAATTTGATATTTTATGTACAGTATGTAATATATATTTGGTGTACTTTCTTATTTTATGTACAGTATAAAATATATTCTTGATGTAGTTTCATATTTTGTGTACAGTAAATAATACATATTTGTTGAAATTTGATATTTTCTGTACAGTATATAATAAATATTTGGTGAAATTTGATATTATAAGTACAGTATATAATATATATTTGCTGTTCTTTCATATTTTATGTACAGTATATAGTATATAGTTAGTTATATTTGATATTTTATGTACAGTATGTAATATAAATTTGTTGAAATTTGATATTTTATGTACAGTATGTAATATATATTTGGTGTACTTTCATATTTTATGTACAGTAAATAATACATATTTGTTGAAATTTGATATTTTATGTACAGTATATAACATATATTTGGTGAAATTTGATATTATCAGTACAGTATATAATATATATTTGTTGAAATTTGATATTTTATGTACAGTATATAATATATATTTGGTGAAATTTGATATTTTATGCACAGTATATAATATAAATTTGGTGTAATTTCAAGTTTTATGTACAGTATATAACATATATTGGGTGTAATTTCATATTTTATGTACAGTACATAATATGTATTTTGTGTAATTTGATATATGTACAGTATGTAAGATATATTTGCTGAAATTTTATATTTTATATACAGTATGTAATATATATTTGTTGTAGTTTCATATTTTATGTACAGTGTATTGTATGTATTTGGTGACATTGGATATTTTATGTACAGTATATAATATAAATTTGTTGAAATTTGATATTTTATGTACAGTATATAATACATATTTGTTGAAATTTGATATTATACGTACAGTATATAATATATATTTGGTGAAATTTGATATTTTTCTACAGTTTGTAATATATATTTGGTGAAATTTGATATTTTTTGTACAGTATGTAATATATGTTTGCTGAAATTCGATATTTTATATACAGTATGTAATATATATTTGGTGTACTTTCATATTTTATGTACAGTATAAAATATATACTTGATGTACATTCATATTTTATGTACAGTAAATAATATATAGTTGTTGAAATTTTATATTTTATGTACAGTATATAATAAATATTTGGTGAAATTTGATATTATAAGTACAGTATATAATATATATTTGCTATACTTTCGTATTTTATGTACAGTATATAGTATATAGTTCGTTACATTTGATATTTTGTACACTATATAATATATACTTGGTGAAATATGATATTTTATGTACAGTATAAAATATATGCTTGTACTTTCATATTTTATGTACAGTAAATAATACATATTTGTTGAAATTTTATATTTTATGTACAGTATATAATATATATTTGGTGGACTTTCATATTTTATGTACAGTATATAGTATATATTTGGTGACCTTTGATATTTTATGTACAGTGTATAATATATATTTGGTGAAATTTTATATTTTATGTACAGTATATAATACATATTTGGTGTACTTTCATATTTTATGTACAGTATATAGTATATATTTGGTGACATTTGATATTTTATATACAATATATAATATATATTTCTTGTAATTTGATATTTTATGTACAGTATATAATATATATTTGGTGAAATTTTATATTTTATGTACAGTATATAAGATATATTTGGTGTACTTTCATATTTTATGTACAGTATATAGTATATATTTGGTGACATTTGATATTTTATGTACAGTAAATAAGATATGTTTCCTGAAATTTGATATTTTATGTACAGTATATACTATACATTTGGTGAAATTTTATATTTTATGTACAGTATATAAGATATATTTGGTGTACTATCATATTTTATGTACAGTATATAATATATATTTGGTGAAATTTCATATTTTATATGCCGTATATAATATATATTTGGTGTACTTTCATATTTTATGTACAGTATATAGTATATATTTGGTGACATTTGATATTTTATGTACAGTGTATAATATATATTTGGTGAAATTTTATATTTTATGTACAGTATATAATATATATTTGGTGTACTTTCATATTTTATGTACAGTATATAGTGTATATTTGGTGACATTTGATATTTTATATACAATAAATAAGATATGTTTCTTGAAATTTGATATTTTATGTACAGTATATACTATATATTTGGTGAAATTTGACATTATAGGTACAGTATATAATATATGTTTGGTGAAATTTGATATTTTATATACAGCATATAATATATATTTGGTGAAATTTGATATTTTATGTACAGTATATAATATATATTTTTTGAAATTTGATATTTTATGTACAGTATATAATATATATTTGGTGGACTTTCATATTTTATGTACAGTATATAGTATATATTCGGTGACCTTTGATATTTTATGTACAGTGTATAATATATATTTGGTGAAATTTTATATTTTATGTACAGTATATAATACATATTTGGTGTACTTTCATATTTTATGTACAGTATATAGTATATATTTGGTGACATTTGATATTTTATATACAATATATAATATATATTTGTTGAAATTTGATATTTTATGTACAGTATATAATATATATTTGGTGAAATTTTATATTTTATGTACAGTATATAAGATATATTTGGTGTACTTTCATATTTTATGTACAGTATATAGTATATATTTGGTGACATTTGATATTTTATGTACAGTAAATAAGATATGTTTCCTGAAATTTGATATTTTATGTACAGTATATACTATATATTTGGTGAAATTTTATATTTTATGTACAGTATATAAGATATACTTGGTGTACTTTCATATTTTATGTACAGTATATAGTATATATTTGGTGACATTTGATATTTTATGTACAGTATATAATATATATTTGTTGAAATTTGATATTTTATTTATAGTATATAATATATATTTGGTGAAATTTCATATTTTATATACCGTATATAATATATATTTGGTGTACTTTCATATTTTATGTACAGTATATAGTATATATTTGGTGACATTTGATATTTTATGTTCAGTATATAATATATATTTTTTGAAATTTTATATTATATGTACAGTATATAATATATATATGGTGTACTTTCATATTTTGTGTACAGTATATAGTATATATTTGGTGACTTGACATTTTATATACAGTATATAATATATACTTGTTGAAATTTGATATCTTATGTACAGTATATAATATATATTTTTTGAAATTTTATATTTTATGTACAGTATATAATATATATTTGGTGTACTTTCATATTTTATGTACAGTATATAGTATATATTTGGTGACATTTGATATTTTACGTACAGTGTATAATATATATTTGGTGAAATTTTATATTTTATGTACAGTATATAATATATATTTGGTGTACTTTCATATTTTATGTACAGTATATAGTGTATATTTGGTTACATTTGATATTTTATATACAATAAATAAGATATGTTTCTTGAAATTTGATATATTATGTACAGTATATACTATATATTTGGTGAAATTTGACATTATAGGTACAGTATATAATATATGTTTGGTGAAATTTGATATTTTATATACAGTATATAATATATATTTGGTGAAATTTGATATTTTATGTACAGTATATAATATATATTTTTTGAAATTTTATATTTTATGTACAGTATATAATATATATTTGGTGGACTTTCATATTTTATGTACAGTATATAGTATATATTTGGTGACCTTTGATATTTTATGTACAGTTTATAATATATATTTGGTGAAATTTTATATTTTATGTACAGTATATAATACATATTTGGTGTACTTTCACATTTTATGTACAGTATATAGTATATATTTGGTGACATTTGATATTTTATATACAATATATAATATATATTTGTTGATATTTGATATTTTATGTACAGTATTTAATATATATTTGGTGAAATTTTATATTTTATGTACAGTATATAAGATATATTTGGTGTACTTTCATATTTTATGTACAGTATATAGTATATATTTGGTGACATTTGTTATTTTATGTACAATAAATAAGATATGTTTCCTGAAATTTGATATTTTATGTACAGTATATACTATATATTTGGTGAAATTTTATATTTTATGTACAGTATATAAGATATTTTTGGTGTACTTTCATATTTTATGTACAGTATATAGTATATATTTGGTGACATTTGATATTTTATGTACAGTATATAATATAAATTTGTTGAAATTTGATATTTTATTTATTGTATATAATATATATTTGGTGAAATTTCATATTTTATATACCATATATAATATATATTTGGAGTACTTTCATATTTTATGTACAGTATATAGTATATATTTGGTGACATTTGATATTTTATGTACAGTATATAATATATATTTTTTGAAATTTTCTATTTTATGTACAGTATATAATATATATTTGGTGTACTTTCATATTTTGTGTACAGTATATAGTATATATTTGGTGACTTGACATTTTATATACAGTATATAATATATACTTGTTGAAATTTGATATCTTATGTACAGTATATAATATATATTTTTTGAAATTTTATATTTTATGTACAGTATATAATATATATTTGGTGTACTTTCATATTTTATGTACAGTATATAGTATATATTTGGTGACATTTGATATTTTATGTACAGTGTATAATATATATTTGGTGAAATTTTATATTTTATGTACAGTATATAATATATATTTGGTGTACTTTCATATTTTATGTACAGTATATAGTGTATATTTGGTGACATTTGATATTTTATATACAATAAATAAGATATGTTTCTTGAAATTTGATATTTTATGTACAGTATATACTATATATTTGGTGAAATTTGACATTATAGGTACAGTATATAATATATGTTTGGTGAAATTTGATATTTTATATACAGTATATAATATATATTTGGTGAAATTTGATATTTTATGTACAGTATATAATATATATTTTTTGAAATTTTATATTTTATGTACAGTATATAATATATATTTGGTGGACTTTCATATTTTATGTACAGTATATAGTATATATTTGGTGACCTTTGATATTTTATGTACAGTGTATAATATATATTTGGTGAAATTTTATATTTTATGTACAGTATATAATACATATTTGGTGTAGTTTCATATTTTATGTACAGTATATAGTATATATTTGGTGACATTTGATATTTTATATACAATATATAATATATAATACTTGTAATTTGATATTTTATGTACAGTATATAATATATATTTGGTGAAATTTTATATTTTATGTACAGTATATAAGATATATTTGATGTACTTTCATATTTTATGTACAGTATATAGTATATATTTGGTGACATTTGATATTTTATGTACAGTAAATAAGATATGTTTCCTGAAATTTGATATTTTATGTACAGTATATACTATATATTTGGTGAAATTTTATATTTTATGTACAGTATATAAGATATATTTGGTGTACTTTCATATTTTATGTACAGTATATAGTATATATTTGGTGACATTTGATATTTTATGTACAGTATATAATATATATTTGTTGAAATTTGATATTTTATTTATAGTATATAATATATATTTGGTGAAATTTCATATTTTATATACCATATATAATATATATTTGGTGTACTTTCATATTTTATGTACAGTATATAGTATATATTTGGTGACATTTGATATTTTATGTACAGTATATAATATATACTTGTTGAAATTTGATATCTTATGTACAGTATATAATATATATTTTTTGAAATTTTATATTTTATGTACAGTATATAATATATATTTGGTGTACTTTCATATTTTGTGTACAGTATATAGTATATATTTGGTGACTTGACATTTTATATACAGTATATAATATATACTTGTTAAAATTTGATATCTTATGTACAGTATATAATATATATTTTTTGAAATTTTATATTTTATGTACAGTATATAATATATATTTCGTGTACTTTCATATTTTATGTACAGTATATAGTATATATTTGGTGACATTTGATATTTTATTTACAGTGTATAATATATATTTGGTGAAATTTTATATTTTATGTACAGTATATAATATATATTTGGTGTACTTTCATATTTTATGTACAGTATATAGTGTATATTTGGTGACATTTCATATTTTATATACAATAAATAAGATATGTTTCTTGAAATTTGATATTTTATGTACAGTATATACTATATATTTGGTGAAATTTGACATTATACGTACAGTACATAATATATGTTTGGTGAAATTTGATATTTTATATACAGTATATAATATATACTTGTTGAAATTTGATATCTTATGTACAGTATATAATATATATTTTTTGAAATTTTATATTTTATGTACAGTATATAATATATATTAGGTGTACTTTCATATTTTATGTACAGTATATAGTATATATTTGGTGACATTTGATATTTTATGTACAATATATAATATATATTTGTTGAAATTTGATATTTTATTTATAGTATATAATATATATTTGGTGAAATTTCATATTTTATATACCGTATATAATATATATTTGGTGTACTTTCATATTTTATGTACAGTATATAGTATATATTTGGTGACATTTGATATTTTATGTACAGTATATAATATATATTTTTTGAAATTTTATATTTTATGTACAGTATATAATATATATTTGATGTACTTTCATATTTTGTGTACAGTATATAGTATATATTTGGTGACTTGACATTTTATATACAGTATATAATATATACTTGTTGAAATTTGATATCTTATGTACAGTATATAATATATATTTTTTGAAATTTTATATTTTATGTACAGTATATAATATATATTTGGTGTACTTTCATATTTTATGTACAGTATATAGTATATATTTGGTGACATTTGATATTTTATGTACAGTGTATAATATATATTTGGTGAAATTTTATATTTTATGTACAGTATATAATATATATTTGGTGTACTTTCATATTTTATGTACAGTATATAGTGTGTATTTGGTGACATTTGATATTTTATATACAATAAATAAGATATGTTTCTTGAAATTTGATATTTTATGTACAGTATATACTATATATTTGGTGAAATTTGACATTATAGGTACAGTATATAATATATGTTTGGTGAAATTTGATATTTTATATACAGTATATAATATATATTTGGTGAAATTTGATATTTTATGTACAGTATATAATATATATTTTTTGAAATTTTATATTTTATGTACAGTATATAATATATATTTGGTGGACTTTCATATTTTATGTACAGTATATAGTATATATTTGGTGACCTTTGATATTTTATGTACAGTGTATAATATATATTTGGTGAAATTTTATATTTTATGTACAGTATATAAAACATATTTGGTGTACTTTCATATTTTATGTACAGTATATAGTATATATTTGGTGACATTTGATATTTTATATACAATATATAATATATATTTGGTGTACTTTCATATTTTGTGTACAGTATATAGTATATATTTGGTGACTTGACATTTTATATACAGTATATAATATATACTTGTTAAAATTTGATATCTTATGTACAGTATATAATATATATTTTTTGAAATTTTATATTTTATGTACAGTATATAATATATATTTCGTGTACTTTCATATTTTATGTACAGTATATAGTATATATTTGGTGACATTTGATATTTTATGTACAGTGTATAATATATATTTGGTGAAATTTTATATTTTATGTACAGTATATAATATATATTTGGTGTACTTTCATATTTTATGTACAGTATATAGTGTATATTTGGTGACATTTCATATTTTAGATACAATAAATAAGATATGTTTCTTGAAATTTGATATTTTATGTACAGTATATACTATATATTTGGTGAAATTTGACATTATAGGTACAGTATATAATATATGTTTGGTGAAATTTGATATTTTATATACAGTATATAATATATACTTGTTGAAATTTGATATCTTATGTACAGTATATAATATATATTTTTTGAAATTTTATATTTTATGTACAGTATATAATATATATTAGGTGTACTTTCATATTTTATGTACAGTATATAGTATATATTTGGTGACATTTGATATTTTATGTACAGTGTATAATATATATTTGGTGAAATTTTATATTTTATGTACAGTATATAATATATATTTGGTGTACTTTCATATTTTATGTACAGTATATAGTGTATATTTGGTGACATTTGATATTTTATATACAATAAATAAGATATGTTTCTTGAAATTTGATATATTATGTACAGTATATATTATATATTTGGTGAAATTTGACATTATAGGTACAGTATATAATATATGTTTGGTGAAATTTGATATTTTATATACAGTATATAATATATATTTTGTGAAATTTGATATTTTATGTACAGTATATAATATATATTTTTTGAAATTTTATATTTTATGTACAGTATATAATATATATTTGGTGGACTTTCATATTTTATGTACAGTATATAGTATATATTTGGTGACCTTTGATATTTTATGTACAGTGTATAATATATATTTGGTGAAATTTTATATTTTATGTACAGTATATAATACATATTTGGTGTACTTTCATATTTTATGTACAGTATATAGTATATATTTGGTGACATTTGATATTTTATATACAATATATAATATATATTTGTTGAAATTTGATATTTTATGTACAGTATATAATATATATTTGGTGAAATTTTATATTTTATGTACAGTATATAAGATATATTTGGTGTACTTTCATATTTTATGTACAGTATATAGTATATATTTGGTGACATTTGTTATTTTATGTACAATAAATAAGATATGTTTCCTGAAATTTGATATTTTATGTACAGTATATACTATATATTTGGTGAAATTTTATATTTTATGTACAGTATATAAGATATTTTTGGTGTACTTTCATATTTTATGTACAGTATATAGTATATATTTGGTGACATTTGATATTTTATGTACAGTATATAATATAAATTTGTTGAAATTTGATATTTTATTTATAGTATATAATATATATTTGGTGAAATTTCATATTTTATATACCATATATAATATATATTTGGAGTACTTTCATATTTTATGTACAGTATATAGTATATATTTGGTGACATTTGATATTTTATGTACAGTATATAATATATATTTTTTGAAATTTTCTATTTTATGTACAGTATATAATATATATTTGGTGTACTTTCATATTTTGTGTACAGTATATAGTATATATTTGGTGACTTGACATTTTATATACAGTATATAATATATACTTGTTGAAATTTGATATCTTATGTACAGTATATAATATATATTTTTTGAAATTTTATATTTTATGTACAGTATATAATATATATTTGGTGTACTTTCATATTTTATGTACAGTATATAGTATATATTTGGTGACATTTGATATTTTATGTACAGTGTATAATATATATTTGGTGAAATTTTATATTTTATGTACAGTATATAATATATATTTGGTGTACTTTCATATTTTATGTACAGTATATAGTGTATATTTGGTGACATTTGATATTTTATATACAATAAATAAGATATGTTTCTTGAAATTTGATATTTTATGTACAGTATATACTATATATTTGGTGAAATTTGACATTATAGGTACAGTATATAATATATGTTTGGTGAAATTTGATATTTTATATACAGTATATAATATATATTTGGTGAAATTTGATATTTTATGTACAGTATATAATATATATTTTTTGAAATTTTATATTTTATGTACAGTATATAATATATATTTGGTGGACTTTCATATTTTATGTACAGTATATAGTATATATTTGGTGACCTTTGATATTTTATGTACAGTGTATAATATATGTTTGGTGAAATTTTATAATTTATGTACAGTATATAATACATATTTGGTGTACTTTCATATTTTATGTACAGTATATAGTATATATTTGGTGACATTTGATATTTTATATACAATATATAATATATATTTCTTGTAATTTGATATTTTATGTACAGTATATAATATATATTTGGTGAAATTTTATATTTTATGTACAGTATATAAGATATATTTGATGTACTTTCATATTTTATGTACAGTATATAGTATATATTTGGTGACATTTGATATTTTATGTACAGTAAACAAGATATGTTTCCTGAAATATGATATTTTATATACAGTATATACTATGTATTTGGTGAAATTTTATATTTTATGTACAGTATATAAGATATATTTGGTGTACTTTCATATTTTATGTACAGTATATAGTATATATTTGGTGACATTTGATATTTTATGTACAGTATATAATATATATTTGTTGAAATTTGATATTTTATTTATAGTATATAATATATATTTGGTGAAATTTCATATTTTATATACCGTATATAATATATATTTGGTGTACTTTCATATTTTATGTACAGTATATAGTATATATTTGGTGACATTTGATATTTTATGTACAGTATATAATATATCCTTGTTGAAATTTGATATCTTATGTACAGTATATAATATATATTTTTTGAAATTTTATATTGTATGTACAGTATATAATATATATTTGGTGTACTTTCATATTTTGTGTACAGTATATAGTATATATTTGGTGACTTGACATTTTATATACAGTATATAATATATACTTGTTGAAATTTGATATCTTATGTACAGTATATAATATATATTTTTTGAAATTTTATATTTTATGTACAGTATATAATATATATTTGGTGTACTTTCATATTTTATGTACAGTATATAGTATATATTTGGTGACATTTGATATTTTATGTACAGTGTATAATATATATTTGGTGAAATTTTATATTTTATGTACAGTATATAATATACATTTGGTGTACTTTCATATTTTATGTACAGTATATAGTGTATATTTGGTGACATTTGATATTTTATATACAATAAATAAGATATGTTTCTTGAAATTTGATATTTTATGTACAGTACATACTATATATTTGGTGAAATTTGACATTATAGGTACAGTATATAATATATGTTTGGTGAAATTTGATATTTTATATACAGTATATAATATATATTTTGTGAAATTTGATATTTTATGTACAGTATATAATATATATTTTTTGAAATTTTATATTTTATGTACAGTATATAATATATATTTGGTGGACTTTCATATTTTATGTACAGTATATAGTATATATTTGGTGACCTTTGATATTTTATGTACAGTGTATAATATATGTTTGGTGAAATTTTATAATTTATGTACAGTATATAATACATATTTGGTGTACTTTCATATTTTATGTACAGTATATAGTATATATTTGGTGACATTTGATATTTTATATACAATATATAATATATATTTCTTGTAATTTGATATTTTATGTACAGTATATAATATATATTTGGTGAAATTTTATATTTTATGTACAGTATATAAGATATATTTGATGTACTTTCATATTTTATGTACAGTACATAGTATATATTTGGTGACATTTGATATTTTATGTACAGTAAACAAGATATGTTTCCTGAAATATGATATTTTATATACAGTATATACTATGTATTTGGTGAAATTTTATATTTTATGTACAGTATATAAGATATATTTGGTGTACTTTCATATTTTATGTACAGTATATAGTATATATTTGGTGACATTTGATATTTTATGTACAGTATATAATATATATTTGTTGAAATTTGATATTTTATTTATAGTATATAATATATATTTGGTGAAATTTCATATTTTATATACCGTATATAATATATATTTGGTGTACTTTCATATTTTATGTACAGTATATAGTATATATTTGGTGACATTTGATATTTTATGTACAGTATATAATATATCCTTGTTGAAATTTGATATCTTATGTACAGTATATAATATATATTTTTTGAAATTTTATATTGTATGTACAGTATATAATATATATTTGGTGTACTTTCATATTTTGTGTACAGTATATAGTATATATTTGGTGACTTGACATTTTATATACAGTATATAATATATACTTGTTGAAATTTGATATCTTATGTACAGTATATAATATATATTTTTTGAAATTTTATATTTTATGTACAGTATATAATATATATTTGGTGTACTTTCATATTTTATGTACAGTATATAGTATATATTTGGTGACATTTGATATTTTATGTACAGTGTATAATATATATTTGGTGAAATTTTATATTTTATGTACAGTATATAATATACATTTGGTGTACTTTCATATTTTATGTACAGTATATAGTGTATATTTGGTGACATTTGATATTTTATATACAATAAATAAGATATGTTTCTTGAAATTTGATATTTTATGTACAGTACATACTATATATTTGGTGAAATTTGACATTATAGGTACAGTATATAATATATGTTTGGTGAAATTTGATATTTTATATACAGTATATAATATATATTTTGTGAAATTTGATATTTTATGTACAGTATATAATATATATTTTTTGAAATTTTATATTTTATGTACAGTATATAATATATATTTGGTGGACTTTCATATTTTATGTACAGTATATAGTATATATTTGGTGACCTTTGATATTTTATGTACAGTGTATAATATATATTTGGTGAAATTTTATATTTTATGTACAGTATATAATACATATTTGGTGTACTTTCATATTTTATGTACAGTATATAGTATATATTTGGTGACATTTGATATTTTATATACAATATATAATATATATTTGTTGAAATTTGATATTTTATGTACAGTATATAATATATATTTGGTGAAATTTTATATTTTATGTACAGTATATAAGATATATTTGGTGTACTTTCATATTTTATGTACAGTATATAGTATATATTTGGTGACATTTGTTATTTTATGTACAATAAATAAGATATGTTTCCTGAAATTTGATATTTTATGTACAGTATATACTATATATTTGGTGAAATTTTATATTTTATGTACAGTATATAAGATATTTTTGGTGTACTTTCATATTTTATGTACAGTATATAGTATATATTTGGTGACATTTGATATTTTATGTACAGTATATAATATAAATTTGTTGAAATTTGATATTTTATTTATAGTATATAATATATATTTGGTGAAATTTCATATTTTATATACCATATATAATATATATTTGGAGTACTTTCATATTTTATGTACAGTATATAGTATATATTTGGTGACATTTGATATTTTATGTACAGTATATAATATATATTTTTTGAAATTTTCTATTTTATGTACAGTATATAATATATATTTGGTGTACTTTCATATTTTGTGTACAGTATATAGTATATATTTGGTGACTTGACATTTTATATACAGTATATAATATATACTTGTTGAAATTTGATATCTTATGTACAGTATATAATATATATTTTTTGAAATTTTATATTTTATGTACAGTATATAATATATATTTGGTGTACTTTCATATTTTATGTACAGTATATAGTATATATTTGGTGACATTTGATATTTTATGTACAGTGTATAATATATATTTGGTGAAATTTTATATTTTATGTACAGTATATAATATATATTTGGTGTACTTTCATATTTTATGTACAGTATATAGTGTATATTTGGTGACATTTGATATTTTATATACAATAAATAAGATATGTTTCTTGAAATTTGATATTTTATGTACAGTATATACTATATATTTGGTGAAATTTGACATTATAGGTACAGTATATAATATATGTTTGGTGAAATTTGATATTTTATATACAGTATATAATATATATTTGGTGAAATTTGATATTTTATGTACAGTATATAATATATATTTTTTGAAATTTTATATTTTATGTACAGTATATAATATATATTTGGTGGACTTTCATATTTTATGTACAGTATATAGTATATATTTGGTGACCTTTGATATTTTATGTACAGTGTATAATATATGTTTGGTGAAATTTTATAATTTATGTACAGTATATAATACATATTTGGTGTACTTTCATATTTTATGTACAGTATATAGTATATATTTGGTGACATTTGATATTTTATATACAATATATAATATATATTTCTTGTAATTTGATATTTTATGTACAGTATATAATATATATTTGGTGAAATTTTATATTTTATGTACAGTATAAAAGATATATTTGATGTACTTTCATATTTTATGTACAGTATATAGTATATATTTGGTGACATTTGATATTTTATGTACAGTAAACAAGATATGTTTCCTGAAATATGATATTTTATATACAGTATATACTATGTATTTGGTGAAATTTTATATTTTATGTACAGTATATAAGATATATTTGGTGTACTTTCGTATTTTATGTACAGTATATAGTATATATTTGGTGACATTTGATATTTTATGTACAGTATATAATATATATTTGTTGAAATTTGATATTTTATTTATAGTATATAATATATATTTGGTGAAATTTCATATTTTATATACCGTATATAATATATATTTGGTGTACTTTCATATTTTATGTACAGTATATAGTATATATTTGGTGACATTTGATATTTTATGTACAGTATATAATATATCCTTGTTGAAATTTGATATCTTATGTACAGTATATAATATATATTTTTTGAAATTTTATATTGTATGTACAGTATATAATATATATTTGGTGTACTTTCATATTTTGTGTACAGTATATAGTATATATTTGGTGACTTGACATTTTATATACAGTATATAATATATACTTGTTGAAATTTGATATCTTATGTACAGTATATAATATATATTTTTTGAAATTTTATATTTTATGTACAGTATATAATATATATTTGGTGTACTTTCATATTTTATGTACAGTATATAGTATATATTTGGTGACATTTGATATTTTATGTACAGTGTATAATATATATTTGGTGAAATTTTATATTTTATGTACAGTATATAATATACATTTGGTGTACTTTCATATTTTATGTACAGTATATAGTGTATATTTGGTGACATTTGATATTTTATATACAATAAATAAGATATGTTTCTTGAAATTTGATATTTTATGTACAGTACATACTATATATTTGGTGAAATTTGACATTATAGGTACAGTATATAATATATGTTTGGTGAAATTTGATATTTTATATACAGTATATAATATATATTTGGTGAAATTTGATATTTTATGTACAGTATATAATATATATTTTTTGAAATTTTATATTTTATGTACAGTATATAGTATATATTTGGTGACATTTGATATTTTATGTACAGTGTATAATATATATTTGGTGAAATTTTATATTTTATGTACAGTATATAAGATATATTTGGTGTACTTTCATATTTTATGTACAGTATATAGTATATATTTGGTGACATTTGATATTTTATTTACAGTAAATAAGATATGTTTCCTGAAATTTGATATTTTATGTACAGTATATACTATATATTTGGTGAAATTTTATATTTTATGTACAGTATATAAGATATACTTGGTGTACTTTCATATTTTATGTACAGTATATAGTATATATTTGGTGACATTTGATATTTTATGTACAGTATATAATATATATTTGTTGAAATTTGATATTTTATTTATAGTATATAATATATATTTGGTGAAATTTCATATTTTATATACCGTATATAATATATATTTGGTGTACTTTCATATTTTATGTACAGTATATAGTATATATTTGGTGACATTTGATATTTTATGTTCAGTATATAATATATATGTTTTGAAATTTTATATTATATGTACAGTATATAATATATATATGGTGTACTTTCATATTTTGTGTACAGTATATAGTATATATTTGGTGACTTGACATTTTATATACAGTATATAATATATACTTGTTGAAATTTGATATCTTATGTACAGTATATAATATATATTTTTTGAAATTTTATATTTTATGTACAGTATATAATATATATTAGGTGTACTTTCATATTTTATGTACAGTATATAGTATATATTTGGTGACATTTGATATTTTATGTACAGTGTATAATATATATTTGGTTAAATTTTATATTTTATGTACAGTATATAATATATATTTGGTGTACTTTCATATTTTATGTACAGTATATAGTGTATATTTGGTGACATTTGATATTTTATATACAATAAATAAGATATGTTTCTTGAAATTTGATATATTATGTACAGTATATATTATATATTTGGTGAAATTTGACATTATAGGTACAGTATATAATATATGTTTGGTGAAATTTGATATTTTATATACAGTATATAATATATATTTGGTGAAATTTGATATTTTATGTACAGTATATAATATATATTTTTTGAAATTTTATATTTTATGTACAGTATATAATATATATTTGGTGGAATTTCATATTTTATGTACAGTATATAGTATATATTTGGTGACCTTTGATATTTTATGTACAGTGTATAATATATATTTGGTGAAATTTTATATTTTATGTACAGTATATAATACATATTTGGTGTACTTTCATATTTTATGTACAGTATATAGTATATATTTGGTGACATTTGATATTTTATATACAATATATAATATATATTTGTTGAAATTTGATATTTTATGTACAGTATATAATATATATTTGGTGAAATTTTATATTTTATGTACAGTATATAAGATATATTTGGTGTACTTTCATATTTTATGTACAGTATATAGTATATATTTGGTGACATTTGTTATTTTATGTACAATAAATAAGATATGTTTCCTGAAATTTGATATTTTATGTACAGTATATACTATATATTTGGTGAAATTTTATATTTTATGTACAGTATATAAGATATTTTTGGTGTACTTTCATATTTTATGTACAGTATATAGTATATATTTGGTGACATTTGATATTTTATGTACAATATATAATATAAATTTGTTGAAATTTGATATTTTATTTATAGTATATAATATATATTTGGTGAAATTTCATATTTTATATACCATATATAATATATATTTGGAGTACTTTCATATTTTATGTACAGTATATAGTATATATTTGTTGACATTTGATATTTTATGTACAGTATATAATATATATTTTTTGAAATTTTCTATTTTATGTACAGTATATAATATATATTTGGTGTACTTTCATATTTTGTGTACAGTATATAGTATATATTTGGTGACTTGACATTTTATATACAGTATATAATATATACTTGTTGAAATTTGATATCTTATGTACAGTATATAATATATATTTTTTGAAATTTTATATTTTATGTACAGTATATAATATATATTTGGTGGACTTTCATATTTTATGTACAGTATATAGTATATATTTGGTGACCTTTGATATTTTATGTACAGTGTATAATATATATTTGGTGAAATTTTATATTTTATGTACAGTATATAATATATATTTGGTGTACTTTCATATTTTATGTACAGTATATAGTGTATATTTGGTGACATTTGATATTTTATATACAATAAATAAGATATGTTTCTTGAAATTTGATATTTTATGTACAGTATATACTATATATTTGGTGAAATTTGACATTATAGGTACAGTATATAATATGTGTTTGGTGAAATTTGATATTTTATATACAGTATATAATATATATTTGGTGAAATTTGATATTTTATGTACAGTATATAATATATATTTTTTGAAATTTTATATTTTATGTACAGTATATAATATATATTTGGTGGACTTTCATATTTTATGTACAGTATATAGTATATATTTGGTGACCTTCGATATTTTATGTACAGTGTATAATATATATTTGGTGAAATTTTATAATTTATGTACAGTATATATTACATATTTGGTGTACTTTCATATTTTATGTACAGTATATAGTATATATTTGGTGACATTTGATATATTATATACAATATATAATATATATTTCTTGTAATTTGATATTTTATGTACAGTATATAATATATATTTGGTGAAATTTTATATTTTATGTACAGTATATAAGATATATTTGATGTACTTTCATATTTTATGTACAGTATATAGTATATATTTGGTGACATTTGATATTTTATGTACAGTAAACAAGATATGTTTCCTGAAATTTGATATTTTATGTACAGTATATACTATGTATTTGGTGAAATTTTATATTTTATGTACAGTATATAAGATATATTTGGTGTACTTTCATATTTTATGTACAGTATATAGTATATATTTGGTGACATTTGATATTTTATGTACAGTATATAATATATATTTGTTGAAATTTGATATTTTATTTATAGTATATAATATATATTTGGTGAAATTTCATATTTTATATACCGTATATAATATATATTTGGTGTACTTTCATATTTTATGTACAGTATATAGTATATATTTGGTGACATTTGATATTTTATGTACAGTATATAATATATACTTGTTGAAATTTGATATCTTATGTACAGTATATAATATATATTTTTTGAAATTTTATATTGTATGTACAGTATATAATATATATTTGGTGTACTTTCATATTTTGTGTACAGTATATAGTATATATTTGGTGACTTGACATTTTATATACAGTATATAATATATACTTGTTGAAATTTGATATCTTATGTACAGTATATAATATATATTTTTTGAAATTTTATATTTTATGTACAGTATATAATATATATTTGGTGTACTTTCATATTTTATGTACAGTATATAGTATATATTTGGTGACATTTGATATTTTATGTACAGTGTATAATATATATTTGGTGAAATTTTATATTTTATGTACAGTATATAATATATATTTGGTGTACTTTCATATTTTATGTACAGTATATAGTGTATATTTGGTGACATTTGATATTTTATATACAATAAATAAGATATGTTTCTCGAAATTTGATATTTTATGTACAGTATATACTATATATTTGGTGAAATTTGACATTATAGGTACAGTATATAATATATGTTTGGTGAAATTTGATATTTTATATACAGTATATAATATATATTTGGTGAAATTTGATATTTTATGTACAGTATATAATATATATTTTTTGAAATTTTATATTTTATGTACAGTATATAATATATATTTGGTGGACTTTCATATTTTATGTACAGTATATAGTATATATTTGGTGACCTTTGATATTTTATGTACAGTGTATAATATATATTTGGTGAAATTTTATATTTTATGTACAGTATATAATACATATTTGGTGTACTTTCATATTTTATGTACAGTATATAGTATATATTTGGTGACATTTGATATTTTATATACAATATATAATATATATTTGGTGTACTTTCATATTTTGTGTACAGTATATAGTATATATTTGGTGACTTGACATTTTATATACAGTATATAATATATACTTGTTGAAATTTGACATCTTATGTACAGTATATAATATATATTTTTTGAAATTTTATATTTTATGTACAGTATATAATATATATTTCGTGTACTTTCATATTTTATGTACAGTATATAGTATATATTTGGTGACATTTGATATTTTATGTACAGTGTATAATATATATTTGGTGAAATTTTATATTTTATGTACAGTATATAAGATATATTTGGTGTACTTTCATATTTTATGTACAGTATATAGTGTATATTTGGTGACATTTCATATTTTATATACAATAAATAAGATATGTTTCTTGAAATTTGATATTTTATGTACAGTATATACTATATATTTGGTGAAATTTGACATTATAGGTACAGTATATAATATATGTTTGGTGAAATTTGATATTTTATATACAGTATATAATATATATTTGGTGAAATTTGATATTTTATGTACAGTATATAATATATATTTTTTGAAATTTTATATTTTATGTACAGTATATAATACATATTTGGTGGACTTTCATATTTTATGTACAGTATATAGTATATATTTGGTGACCTTTGATATTTTATGTACAGTGTATAATATATATTTGGTGAAATTTTATATTTTATGTACAGTATATAATACATATTTGGTGTACTTTAATGTTTTATGTACAGTATATAGTATATATTTGGTGACATTTGATATTTTATATACAATATATAATATATATTTGTTGAAATTTGATATTTTATGTACAGTATATAATATATATTTGGTGAAATTTTATATTTTATGTACAGTATATAAGATATATTTGGTGTACTTTCATATTTTATGTACAGTATATAGTATATATTTGGTGACATTTGATATTTTATGTACAGTATATAATATATATTTGTTGAAATTTGATATTTTATTTATAGTATATAATATATATTTGGTGAAATTTCATATTTTATATACCGTATATAATATATATTTGGTGTACTTTCATATTTTATGTACAGTATATAGTATATATTTGGTGACATTTGATATTTTATGTACAGTATATATTATATATTTTTTGAAATTTTATATTTTATGTACAGTATATAATATATATTTGGTGTACTTTCATATTTTGTGTACAGTATATAGTATATATTTGGTGACTTTTGACATTTTATATACAGTATATAATATATATTTGTTGAAATTTGATATCTTATGTACAGTATATAATATATATTTTTTGAAATTTTATATTTTATGTACAGTATATAATATATATTTGGTGTACTTTCATATTTTATGAACAGTATATAGTATATATTTGGTGACATTTGATATTTTATGTACAGTGTATAATATATATTTGGTGAAATTTTATATTTTATGTACAGTATATAATACATATTTGGTGTACTTTCATATTTTATATACAGTATATAGTATATATTTGGTGACATTTGATATTTTATATACAATATATAATATATATTTGTTGAAATTTGATATTTTATGTACAGTATATAATATATATTTGGTGAAATTTTATATTTTATGTACAGCATATAAGATATATTTGGTGTACTTTCATATTTTATGTACAGTATATAGTATATATTTGGTGACATTTGATATTTTATGTACAATAAATAAGATATGTTTCCTGAAATTTGATATTTTATGTACAGTATATACTATATATTTGGTGAAATTTTATATTTTATGTACAGTATATAAGATATATTTGGTGTACTTTCATATTTTATGTACAGTATATAGTATATATTTGGTGACATTTGATATTTTATGTACAGTACATAATATATATTTGTTGAAATTTGATATTTTATTTATAGTATATAATATATATTTGGTGAAATTTCATATTTTATATACCGTATATAATATATATTTGGTGTACTTTCATATTTTATGTACAGTATATAGTATATATTTGGTGACATTTGATATTTTATGTACAGTATATAATATATATTTTTTGAAATTTTATATTTTATGTACAGTATATAATATATATTTGGCGCACTTTCATATTTTGTGTACAGTATATAGTATATATTTGGTGACTTGACATTTTATATACAGTATATAATATATACTTGTTGAAATTTGATATCTTATGTACAGTATATAATATATATTTTTTGAAATTTTATATTTTATGTACAGTATATAATATATATTTCGTGTAATTTCATATTTTATGTACAGTATATAGTATATATTTGGTGACATTTGATATTTTATGTACAGTGTATAATATATATTTGGTGAAATTTTATATTTTATGTACAGTATATAATATATATTTGGTGTACTTTCATATTTTATGTACAGTATATAGTGTATATTTGGTGACATTTGATATTTTATATACAATAAATAAGATATGTTTCTTGAAATTTGATATTTTATGTACAGTATATACTATATATTTGGTGAAATTTGACATTATAGGTACAGTATATAATATGTGTTTGGTGAAATTTGATATTTTATATACAGTATATAATATATATTTGGTGAAATTTGATATTTTATGTACAGTATATAAGATATATTTGGTGTACTTTCATATTTTATGTACAGTATATAGTATATATTTGGTGACATTTGATATTTTATGTACAGTATATAATATATATTTGTTGAAATTTGATATTTTATTTATAGTATATAATATATATTTGGTGAAATTTCATATTTTATATACCGTATATAATATATATTTGGTGTACTTTCATATTTTATGTACAGTATATAGTATATATTTGGTGACATTTGATATTTTATGTACAGTATATAATATATATTTTTTGAAATTTTATATTTTATGTACAGTATATAATATTTATTTGGTGTACTTTCATATTTTGTGTACAGTATATAGTATATATTTGGTGACTTTTGACATTTTATATACAGTATATAATATATATTTGTTGAAATTTGATATCTTATGTACAGTATATAATATATATTTTTTGAAATTTTATATTTTATGTACAGTATATAATATATATTTGGTGTACTTTCATATTTTATGAACAGTATATAGTATATATTTGGTGACATTTGATATTTTATGTACAGTGTATAATATATATTTGGTGAAATTTTATATTTTATGTACAGTATATAATACATATTTGATGTACTTTCATATTTTATGTACAGTATATAGTATATATTTGGTGACATTTGATATTTTATATACAATATATAATATATATTTGTTGAAATTTGATATTTTATGTACAGTATATAATATATATTTGGTGAAATTTTATATTTTATGTACAGTATATAAGATATATTTGGTGTACTTTCATATTTTATGTACAGTATATAGTATATATTTGGTGACATTTGATATTTTATGTACAATAAATAAGATATGTTTCCTGAAATTTGATATTTTATGTACAGTATATACTATGTATTTGGTGAAATTTTATATTTTATGTACAGTATATAAGATATATTTGGTGTACTTTCATATTTTATGTACAGTATATAGTATATATTTGGTGACATTTGATATTTTATGTACAGTTTATAATATATATTTGTTGAAATTTGATATTTTATTTATAGTATATAATATATATTTGGTGAAATTTCATATTTTATATACCGTATATAATATATATTTGGTGTGCTTTCATATTTTATGTACAGTATATAGTATATATTTGGTGACATTTGATATTTTATGTACAGTATATAATATATATTTATTGAAATTTGATATTTTATGTACAGTATATAATATATATTTGGCGTACTTTCATGTTTTATGTGTAGTATATAGTATATATTTGGTGACATTTCATATTTTATGTACAGTATATAATATATATTTGGTGAAATTTTATATTTTATGTACAGTATATAATATATATTTGGTGTACTTTCATATTTTATGTACAGTATATAGTATATATTTGGCGACATTTGATATTTTATTTACAGTGTATAATATATATTTGGTGAAATTTTATATTTTATGTACAGTATATAATATATATTTGGTGTACTTTCATATTTTATGTACTGTATATAGTATATATTTGGTGATATTTGATATTTTATATACAATAAATAAGATATGTTTCTTGAAATTTGATATTTTATGTACAGTATATACTATATATTTGGTGAAATTTTATATTTTATGTACAGTATATAAGATATATTTGGTGTACTTTCATATTTTATGTACAGTATATAGTATATATTTGGTGACATTTGATATTTTATGTACAGTATATAATATATATTTGTTGAAATTTGATATTTTATCTATAGTAGATAATATATATTTGGTGAAATTTTATATTTTATATACCATATATAATATATATTTGGTGTACTTTCATATTTTATGTACAGCATATAGTATATATTTGGTGACATTTGATATTTTATGTACAGTATATAATATATATTTTTTGAAATTTTATATTTTATGTACAGTATATAATATATATTTGGTGTACTTTCATATTTTGTGTACAGTATATAGTATATATTTGGTGACTTGACATTTTATATACAGTATATAATATATACTTGTTGAAATTTGATATCTTATGTAGAGTATATAATATATATTTTTTGAAATTTTATATTTTATGTACAGTATATAATATATATTTCGTGTACTTTCATATTTTATGTACAGTATATAGTATATATTTGGTGACATTTGATATTTTATGTACAGTGTATAATATATATTTGGTGAAATTTTATATTTTATGTACAATATATAATATACATTTGGTGTACTTTCATATTTTATGTACAGTATATAGTGTATATTTGGTGACATTTGATATTTTATATACAATAAATAAGATATGTTTCTTGAAATTTGATATTTTAAGTACAGTATATACTACATATTTGGTGAAATTTGACATTATAGGTATAGTATATAATATATGTTTGGTGAAATTTGATATTTTATATACAGTATATAATATATATTTGGTGAAATTTGATATTTTATGTACAGTATATAATATATATTTTTTGAAATTTTGTATTTTATGTACAGTATATAATATATATTTGGTGGACTTTCATATTTTATCTAAAGTATATAGTATATATTTGGTGACCTTTGATATTTTATGTACAGTGTATAATATATATTTGGTGAAATTTTATATTATATATATCGTATATAATATATATTTGGTGTACTTTCATATTTTATGTACAGTAGATAGTGTATATTTGGTGACATTTGATATTTTATATACAGTATATAATATATATTTGTTAAAATTTGACATTTTATGTACTATATATAACATACATTTTTTGAAATTTTATGTTTTATGTACAGTATATAATATATATTTGGTCTACTTTCATATTTTATGTACATTATATAATATATATTTGGTGACATTTGATATTTTATGTACAGTGTATAATATATATTTGGTGAAATTTTATATTTTATGTACAGTATATAATATATATTTGGTGTACTTTCATATTTTATGTACAGTATATAGTGTATATTTGGTGACATTTGATATTTTATATACAATAAATAAGATATGTTTCTTGAAATTTGATATTTTATGTACAGTATATACTATATATTTGGTGAAATTTGACATTATAGGTACAGTATATAATATATGTTTGGTGAAATTTGATATTTTATATACAGTATATAATATATATTTGGTGAAATTTGACATTATAGGTACAGTATATAATATATGTTTGGTGAAATTTGATATTTTATATACAGTATATAATTTATATTTGGTGTAATTTGATATTTTATGTACAGTATATAATATATATTTATTGAAATTTGATATTTTATGTACAGTATATAATATATATTTGGCGTACTTTCATGTTTTATGTGTAGTATATAGTATATATTTGGTGACATTTGATATTTTATGTACAGTATATAATATATATTTGGTGAAATTTTATATTTTATGTACAGTATATAATATATATTTGGTGTACTTTCATATTTTATGTACAGTATATAGTATATATTTGGCGACATTTGATATTTTATTTACAGTGTATAATATATATTTGGTGAAATTTTATATTTTATGTACAGTATATAATATATATTTGGTGTACTTTCATATTTTATGTACTGTATATAGTATATATTTGGTGATATTTGATATTTTATATACAATAAATAAGATATGTTTCTTGAAATTTGATATTTTATGTACAGTATATACTATATATTTGGTGAAATTTTATATTTTATGTACAGTATATAAGATATATTTGGTGTACTTTCATATTTTATGTACAGTATATAGTATATATTTGGTGACATTTGATATTTTATGTACAGTATATAATATATATTTGTTGAAATTTGATATTTTATCTATAGTAGATAATATATATTTGGTGAAATTTTATATTTTATATACCATATATAATATATATTTGGTGTACTTTCATATTTTATGTACAGCATATAGTATATATTTGGTGACATTTGATATTTTATGTACAGTATATAATATATATTTTTTGAAATTTTATATTTTATGTACAGTATATAATATATATTTGGTTTACTTTCATATTTTGTGTACAGTATATAGTATATATTTGGTGACTTGACATTTTATATACAGTATATAATATATACTTGTTGAAATTTGATATCTTATGTACAGTATATAATATATATTTTTTGAAATTTTATATTTTATGTACAGTATATAATATATATTTGGTGGACTTTCATATTTTATGTACAGTATATAGTATATATTTGGTGACCTTTGATATTTTATGTACAGTGTATAATATATATTTGGTGAAATTTTATATTTTATGTACAGTATATAATACATATTTGGTGTACTTTCATATTTTATGTACAGTATATAGTATATATTTGGTGACATTTGATATTTTATATACAATATATAATGTATATTTGTTGAAATTTGATATTTTATGTACAGTATATAATATATATTTGGTGAAATTTTATATTTTATGTACAGTATATAAGATATATTTGGTGTACTTTCATATTTTATGTACAGTATATAGTATATATTTGGTGACATTTGATATTTTATGTACAATAAATAAGATATGTTTCCTGAAATTTGATATTTTATGTACAGTATATACTATGTATTTGGTGAAATTTTATATTTTATGTACAGTATATAAGATATATTTGGTGTACTTTCATATTTTATGTACAGTATATAGTATATATTTGGTGACATTTGATATTTTATGTTCAGTATATAATATATATGTTTTGAAATTTTATATTATATGTACAGTATATAATATATATATGGTGTACTTTCATATTTTGTGTACAGTATATAGTATATATTTGGTGACTTGACATTTTATATACAGTATATAATATATACTTGTTGAAATTTGATATCTTATGTACAGTATATAATATATATTTTTTGAAATTTTATATTTTATGTACAGTATATAATATATATTAGGTGTACTTTCATATTTTATGTACAGTATACAGTATATATTTGGTGACATTTGATATTTTATGTACAGTGTATAATATATATTTGGTGAAATTTTATATTTTATGTACAGTATATAATATATATTTGTTGTACTTTCATATTTTATGTACAGTATATAGTGTATATTTGGTGACATTTGATATTTTATATACAATAAATAAGATATGTTTCTTGAAATTTGATATATTATGTACAGTATATATTATATATTTGGTGAAATTTGACATTATAGGTACAGTATATAATATATGTTTGGTGAAATTTGATATTTTATATACAGTATATAATATATATTTGGTGAAATTTGATATTTTACGTACAGTATATAATATATATTTTTTGAAATTTTATATTTTATGTACAGTATATAATATATATTTGGTGGACTTTCATATTTTATGTACAGTATATAGTATATATTTGGTGACCTTTGATATTTTATGTACAGTGTATAATATATATTTGGTGAAATTTTATATTTTATGTACAGTATATAATACATATTTGGTGTACTTTCATATTTTATGTACAGTATATAGTATATATTTGGTGACATTTGATATTTTATATACAATATATAATATATATTTGTTGAAATTTGATATTTTATGTACAGTATATAATATATATTTGGTGAAATTTTATATTTTATGTACAGTATATAAGATATATTTGGTGTACTTTCATATTTTATGTACAGTATATAGTATATATTTGGTGACATTTGATATTTTATGTACAATAAATAAGATATGTTTCCTGAAATTTGATATTTTATGTACAGTATATACTATATATTTGGTGAAATTTTATATTTTATGTACAGTATATAAGATATTTTTGGTGTACTTTCATATTTTATGTACAGTATATAGTATATATTTGGTGACATTTGATATTTTATGTACAGTACATAATATATATTTGTTGAAATTTGATATTTTATTTATAGTATATAATATATATTTGGTGAAATTTCATATTTTATATACCGTATATAATATATATTTGGTGTACTTTCACATTTTATGTACAGTATATAGTATATATTTGGTGACATTTGATATTTTATGTACAGTATATAATATATATTTTTTGAAATTTTATATTTTATGTACAGTATATAATATATATTTGGTGTACTTTCATATTTTGTGTACAGTATATAGTATATATTTGGTGACTTGACATTTTATATACAGTATATAATATATACTAGTTGAAATTTGATATCTTATGTACAGTATATAATATATATTTTTTGAAATTTTATATTTTATGTACAGTATATAATATATATTTCGTGTACTTTCATATTTTATGTACAGTATATAGTATATATTTGGTGACATTTGATATTTTATGTACAGTGTATAATATATATTTGGTGAAATTTTATATTTTATGTACAGTATATAATATACATTTGGTGTACTTTCATATTTTATGTACAGTATATAGTGTATATTTGGTGACATTTGATATTTTATATACAATAAATAAGATATGTTTCTTGAAATTTGATATTTTAAGTACAGTATATACTACATATTTGGTGAAATTTGACATTATAGGTATAGTATATAATATATGTTTGGTGAAATTTGATATTTTATATACAGTATATAATATATATTTGGTGAAATTTGATATTTTATGTACAGTATATAATATATATTTTTTGAAATTTTGTATTTTATGTACAGTATATAATATATATTAGGTGTACTTTCATATTTTATGTACAGTATACAGTATATATTTGGTGACATTTGATATTTTATGTACAGTGTATAATATATATTTGGTGAAATTTTATATTTTATGTACAGTATATAATATATATTTGTTGTACTTTCATATTTTATGTACAGTATATAGTGTATATTTGGTGACATTTGATATTTTATGTACAGTATATAATATATATTTTTTGAAATTTTATATTTTATGTACAGTATATAATATATATTTGGTGTAATTTCATATTTTGTGTACAGTATATAGTATATATTTGGTGACTTTTGACATTTTATATACAGTATATAATATATATTTCTTGAAATTTGATATCTTATGTACAGTATATAATATATATTTTTTGAAATTTTATATTTTATGTACAGTATATAATATATATTTGGTGTACTTTCATATTTTATGAACAGTATATAGTATATATTTGGTGACATTTGATATTTTATGTACAGTGTATAATATATATTTGGTGAAATTTTATATTTTATGTACAGTATATAATACATATTTGGTGTAATTTCATATTTTATGTACAGTATATAGTATATATTTGGTGACATTTGATATTTCATATACAATATATAATATATATTTGTTGAAATTTGATATTTTATGTACAGTATACAATATATATTTGGTGAAATTTTATATTTTATGTACAGCATATAAGATATATTTGGTGTACTTTCATATTTTATGTACAGTATATAGTATATATTTGGTGACATTTGATATTTTATGTACAATAAATAAGATATGTTTCCTGAAATTTGATATTTTATGTACAGTATATACTATATATTTGGTGAAATTTTATATTTTATGTACAGTATATAAGATATATTTGGTGTACTTTCATATTTTATGTACGGTATATAGTATATATTTGGTGACATTTGATATTTTATGTACAGTATATAATATATATTTGTTGAAATTTGATATTTTATTTATAGTATATAATATATATTTGGTGAAATTTCATATTTTATATACCATATATAATATATATTTGGTGTTCTTTCATATTTTATGTACAGTATATAGTATATATTTGGTGTCATTTGATATTTTATGTACAGTATATAATATATATTTTTTGAAATTTTATATATTATGTACAGTATATAATATATATTTGGTGTACTTTCATATTTTGTGTACAGTATATAGTACATATTTGGTGACTTGACATTTTATATACAGTATATAATATATACTTGTTGAAATTTGATATCTTATGTACAGTATATAATATATATTTTTTGAAATTTTATATTTTATGTACAGTATATAAGATATATTTGGTGTACTTTCATATTTTATGTACAGTATATAGTATATATTTGGTGACATTTGATATTTTATGTACAGTGTATAATATATATTTGGTGAAATTTTATATTTTATGTACAGTATATAATATATATTTGGTGTACTTTCATATTTTATGTACAGTATATAGTGTATATTTGGTGACATTTGATATTTTATATACAATAAATAAGATATGTTTCTTGAAATTTGATATTTTATGTACAGTATATACTATATATTTGGTGAAATTTGACATTATAGGTACAGTATATAATATATGTTTGGTGAAATTTGATATTTTATATACAGTATATAATATATATTTTGTGAAATTTGATATTTTATGTACAGTATATACTATATATTTTTTGAAATTTTATATTTTATGTACAGTATATAAGATATATTTGGTGGACTTTCATATTTTATGTACAGTATATAGTATATATTTGGTGACCTTTGATATTTTATGTACAGTGTATAATATATATTTGGTGAAATTTTATATTTTATGTACAGTATATAATACATATTTGGTGTACTTTCATATTTTATGTACAGTATATAGTATATATTTGGTGACATTTGATATTTTATATACAATATATAATATATATTTGTTGAAATTTGATATTTTATGTACAGTATATAATATATATTTGGTGAAATTTTATATTTTATGTACAGTATATAAGATATATTTGGTGTACTTTCATATTTTATGTACAGTATATAGTATATATTTGGTGACATTTGATATTTTATGTACAATAAATAAGATATGTTTCCTGAAATTTGATATTTTATGTACAGTATATACTATGTATTTGGTGAAATTTTATATTTTATGTACAGTATATAAGATATATTTGGTGTACTTTCATATTTTATGTACAGTATATAGTATATATTTGGTGACATTTGATATTTTATGTACAGTATATAATATATATTTGTTGAAATTTGATATTTTATTTATAGTATATAATATATATTTGGTGAAATTTCATATTTTATATACCGTATATAATATATATTTGGTGTACTTTCATATTTTATGTACAGTATATAGTATATATTTGGTGACATTTGATATTTTATGTACAGTATATAATATATATTTTTTGAAATTTTATATTTTATGTACAGTATATAATATATATTTGGTGTAATTTCATATTTTGTGTACAGTATATAGTATATATTTGGTGACTTTTGACATTTTATATACAGTATATAATATATATTTGTTGAAATTTGATATCTTATGTACAGTATATAATATATATTTTTTGAAATTTTATATTTTATGTACAGTATATAATATATATTTGGTGTACTTTCATATTTTATGAACAGTATATAGTATATATTTGGTGACATTTGATATTTTATGTACAGTGTATAATATATATTTGGTGAAATTTTATATTTTATGTACAGTATATAATACATATTTGGTGTAATTTCATATTTTATGTACAGTATATAGTATATATTAGGTGACATTTGATATTTCATATACAATATATAATATATATTTGTTGAAATTTGATATTTTATGTACAGTATATAATATATATTTGGTGAAATTTTATATTTTATGTACAGCATATAAGATATATTTGGTGTACTTTCATATTTTATGTACAGTATATAGTATATATTTGGTGACATTTGATATTTTATGTACAATAAATAAGATATGTTTCCTGAAATTTGATATTTTATGTACAGTATATACTATATATTTGGTGAAATTTTATATTTTATGTACAGTATATAAGATATATTTGGTGTACTTTCATATTTTATGTACAGTATATAGTATATATTTGGTGACATTTGATATTTTATGTACAGTATATAATATATATTTGTTGAAATTTGATATTTTATTTATAGTATATAATATATATTTGGTGAAATTTCATATTTTATATACCGTATATAATATATATTTGGTGTTCTTTCATATTTTATGTACAGTATATAGTATATATTTGGTGACATTTGATATTTTATGTACAGTATATAATATATATTTTTTGAAATTTTATATTTTATGTACAGTATATAATATATATTTGGTGTACTTTCATATTTTGTGTACAGTATATAGTATATATTTGGTGACTTGACATTTTATATACAGTATATAATATATACTTGTTGAAATTTGATATCTTATGTACAGTATATAATATATATTTTTTGAAATTTTATATTTTATGTACAGTATATAATATATATTTCGTGTACTTTCATATTTTATGTACAGTATATAGTATATATTTGGTGACATTTGATATTTTATGTACAGTGTATAATATATATTTGGTGAAATTTTATATTTTATGTACAGTATATAATATATATTTGGTGTACTTTCATATTTTATGTACAGTATATAGTGTATATTTGGTGACATTTGATATTTTATATACAATAAATAAGATATGTTTCTTGAAATTTGATATTTTATGTACAGTATATACTATATATTTGGTGAAATTTGACATTATAGGTACAGTATATAATATATGTTTGGTGAAATTTGGTATTTTATATACAGTATATAATATATATTTGGTGAAATTTGATATTTTATGTACAGTATATAATATATATTTTTTGAAATTTTATATATTATGTACAGTATATAATATATATTTGGTGGACTTTCATATTTTATGTACAGTATATAGTATATATTTGGTGACCTTTGATATTTTATGTACAGTGTATAATATATATTTGGTGAAATTTTATATTTTATGTACAGTATATAATACATATTTGCTGTACTTTCATATTTTATGTACAGTATATAGTATATATTTGGTGACATTTTATATTTTATATACAATATATAATATATATTTCTTGTAATTTGATATTTTATGTACAGTATATAATATATATTTGGTGAAATTTTATATTTTATGTACAGTATATAAGATATATTTGGTGTACTTTCATATTTTATGTACAGTATATAGTATATATTTGGTGACATTTGATATTTTATGTACAGTAAATAAGATATGTTTCGTGAAATTTGATATTTTATGTACAGTATATACTATATATTTGGTGAAATTTTATATTTTATGTACAGTATATAATATATATTTTTTGAAATTTTGTATTTTATGTACAGTATATAATATATATTTGGTGGACTTTCATATTTTATCTACAGAATATAGTATATATTTGGTGACCTTTGATATTTTATGTACAGTGTATAATATATATTTGGTGAAATTTTATATTTTATGTACAGTATATAATACATATTTGGTGTACTTTCATATTTTATGTACAGTATATAGTATATATTTGGTGACATTTGATATTTTATATACAATATATAATATATATTTGTTGAAATTTGATATTTTATGTACAGTATATAATATATATTTGGTGAAATTTTATATTTTATGTACAGTATATAAGATATATTTGGTGTACTTTCATATTTTATGTACAGTATATAGTATATATTTGGTGACATTTGATATTTTATGTACAATAAATAAGATATGTTTCCTGAAATTTGATATTTTATGTACAGTATATACTATGTATTTGGTGAAATTTTATATTTTATGTACAGTATATAAGATATATTTGGTGTACTTTCATATTTTATGTACAGTATATAGTATATATTTGGTGACATTTGATATTTTATGTACAGTTTATAATATATATTTGTTGAAATTTGATATTTTATTTATAGTATATAATATATATTTGGTGAAATTTCATATTTTATATACCGTATATAATATATATTTGGTGTACTTTCATATTTTATGTACAGTATATAGTATATATTTGGTGACATTTGATATTTTATGTACAGTATATAATATATATTTTTTGAAATTTTATATTTTATGTACAGTATATAATATATATTTGGTGTAATTTCATATTTTGTGTACAGTATATAGTATATATTTGGTGACTTTTGACATTTTATATACAGTATATAATATATATTTCTTGAAATTTGAAATCTTATGTACAGTATATAATATATATTTTTTGAAATTTTATATTTTATGTACAGTATATAATATATATTTGGTGTACTTTCATATTTTATGAACAGTATATAGTATATATTTGGTGACATTTGATATTTTATGTACAGTGTATAATATATATTTGGTGAAATTTTATATTTTATGTACAGTATATAGTACATATTTGGTGTAATTTCATATTTTATGTACAGTATATAGTATATATTTGGTGACATTTGATATTTCATATACAATATATAATATATATTTGTTGAAATTTGATATTTTATGTACAGTATACAATATATATTTGGTGAAATTTTATATTTTATGTACAGCATATAAGATATATTTGGTGTACTTTCATATTTTATGTACAGTATATAGTATATATTTGGTGACATTTGATATTTTATGTACAATAAATAAGATATGTTTCCTGAAATTTGATATTTTATGTACAGTATATACTATATATTTGGTGAAATTTTATATTTTATGTACAGTATATAAGATATATTTGGTGTACTTTCATATTTTATGTACGGTATATAGTATATATTTGGTGACATTTGATATTTTATGTACAGTATATAATATATATTTGTTGAAATTTGATATTTTATTTATAGTATATAATATATATTTGGTGAAATTTCATATTTTATATACCATATATAATATATATTTGGTGTTCTTTCATATTTTATGTACAGTATATAGTATATATTTGGTGTCATTTGATATTTTATGTACAGTATATAATATATATTTTTTGAAATTTTATATATTATGTACAGTATATAATATATATTTGGTGTACTTTCATATTTTGTGTACAGTATATAGTATATATTTGGTGACTTGACATTTTATATACAGTATATAATATATACTTGTTGAAATTTGATATCTTATGTACAGTATATAATATATATTTTTTGAAATTTTATATTTTATGTACAGTATATAAGATATATTTGGTGTACTTTCATATTTTATGTACAGTATATAGTATATATTTGGTGACATTTGATATTTTATGTACAGTGTATAATATATATTTGGTGAAATTTTATATTTTATGTACAGTATATAATATATATTTGGTGTACTTTCATATTTTATGTACAGTATATAGTGTATATTTGGTGACATTTGATATTTTATATACAATAAATATGTTTCTTGAAATTTGATATTTTATGTACAGTATATACTATATATTTGGTGAAATTTGACATTATAGGTACAGTATATAATATATGTTTGGTGAAATTTGATATTTTATATACAGTATATAATATATATTTGGTGAAATTTGATATTTTATGTACAGTATATACTATATATTTTTTGAAATTTTATATTTTATGTACAGTATATAAGATATATTTGGTGGACTTTCATATTTTATGTACAGTATATAGTATATATTTGGTGACCTTTGATATTTTATGTACAGTGTATAATATATATTTGGTGAAATTTTATATTTTATGTACAGTATATAATACATATTTGGTGTACTTTCATATTTTATGTACAGTATATAGTATATATTTGGTGACATTTGATATTTTATATACAATATATAATATATATTTGTTGAAATTTGATATTTTATGTACAGTATATAATATATATTTGGTGAAATTTTATATTTTATGTACAGTATATAAGATATATTTGGTGTACTTTCATATTTTATGTACAGTATATAGTATATATTTGGTGACATTTGATATTTTATGTACAATAAATAAGATATGTTTCCTGAAATTTGATATTTTATGTACAGTATATACTATGTATTTGGTGAAATTTTATATTTTATGTACAGTATATAAGATATATTTGGTGTACTTTCATATTTTATGTACAGTATATAGTATATATTTGGTGACATTTGATATTTTATGTACAGTATATAATATATATTTGTTGAAATTTGATATTTTATTTATAGTATATAATATATATTTGGTGAAATTTCATATTTTATATACCGTATATAATATATATTTGGTGTACTTTCATATTTTATGTACAGTATATAGTATATATTTGGTGACATTTGATATTTTATGTACAGTATATAATATATATTTTTTGAAATTTTATATTTTATGTACAGTATATAATATATATTTGGTGTAATTTCATATTTTGTGTACAGTATATAGTATATATTTGGTGACTTTTGACATTTTATATACAGTATATAATATATATTTGTTGAAATTTGATATCTTATGTACAGTATATAATATATATTTTTTGAAATTTTATATTTTATGTACAGTATATAATATATATTTGGTGTACTTTCATATTTTATGAACAGTATATAGTATATATTTGGTGACATTTGATATTTTATGTACAGTGTATAATATATATTTGGTGAAATTTTATATTTTATGTACAGTATATAATACATATTTGGTGTAATTTCATATTTTATGTACAGTATATAGTATATATTAGGTGACATTTGATATTTCATATACAATATATAATATATATTTGTTGAAATTTGATATTTTATGTACAGTATATAATATATATTTGGTGAAATTTTATATTTTATGTACAGCATATAAGATATATTTGGTGTACTTTCATATTTTATGTACAGTATATAGTATATATTTGGTGACATTTGATATTTTATGTACAATAAATAAGATATGTTTCCTGAAATTTGATATTTTATGTACAGTATATACTATATATTTGGTGAAATTTTATATTTTATGTACAGTATATAAGATATATTTGGTGTACTTTCATATTTTATGTACAGTATATAGTATATATTTGGTGACATTTGATATTTTATGTACAGTATATAATATATATTTGTTGAAATTTGATATTTTATTTATAGTATATAATATATATTTGGTGAAATTTCATATTTTATATACCGTATATAATATATATTTGGTGTTCTTTCATATTTTATGTACAGTATATAGTATATATTTGGTGACATTTGATATTTTATGTGCAGTATATAATATATATTTTTTGAAATTTTATATTTTATGTACAGTATATAATATATATTTGGTGTACTTTCATATTTTGTGTACAGTATATAGTATATATTTGGTGACTTGACATTTTATATACAGTATATAATATATACTTGTTGAAATTTGATATCTTATGTACAGTATATAATATATATTTTTTGAAATTTTATATTTTATGTACAGTATATAATATATATTTCGTGTACTTTCATATTTTATGTACAGTATATAGTATATATTTGGTGACATTTGATATTTTATGTACAGTGTATAATATATATTTGGTGAAATTTTATATTTTATGTACAGTATATAATATATATTTGGTGTACTTTCATATTTTATGTACAGTATATAGTGTATATTTGGTGACATTTGATATTTTATATACAATAAATAAGATATGTTTCTTGAAATTTGATATTTTATGAACAGTATATACTATATATTTGGTGAAATTTGACATTATAGGTACAGTATATAATATATGTTTGGTGAAATTTGGTATTTTATATACAGTATATAATATATATTTGGTGAAATTTGATATTTTATGTACAGTATATAATATATATTTTTTGAAATTTTATATATTATGTACAGTATATAATATATATTTGGTGGACTTTCATATTTTATGTACAGTATATAGTATATATTTGGTGACCTTTGATATTTTATGTACAGTGTATAATATATATTTGGTGAAATTTTATATTTTATGTACAGTATATAATACATATTTGCTGTACTTTCATATTTTATGTACAGTATATAGTATATATTTGGTGACATTTTATATTTTATATACAATATATAATATATATTTCTTGTAATTTGATATTTTATGTACAGTATATAATATATATTTGGTGAAATTTTATATTTTATGTACAGTATATAAGATATATTTGGTGTACTTTCATATTTTATGTACAGTATATAGTATATATTTGGTGACATTTGATATTTTATGTACAGTAAATAAGATATGTTTCGTGAAATTTGATATTTTATGTACAGTATATACTATATATTTGGTGAAATTTTATATTTTATGTACAGTATATAAGATATATTTGGTGTACTTTCATATTTTATGTACAGTATATAGTATATATTTGGTGACATTTGATATTTTATGTACAGTATATAATATATATTTGTTGAAATTTGATATTTTATTTATAGTATATAATATATATTTGGTGAAATTTCATATTTTATATACCGTATATAATATATATTTGGTGTACTTTCATATTTTATGTACAGTATATAGTATATATTTGGTGACATTTGATATTTTATGTACAGTATATATTATATATTTTTTGTAATTTTATATTTTATGTACAGTATATAATATATATTTGGTGTACTTTCATATTTTGTGTACAGTATATAGTATATATTTGGTGACTTTTGACATTTTATATACAGTATATAATATATATTTGTTGAAATTTGATATCTTATGTACAGTATATAATATATATTTTTTGAAATTTTATATTTTATGTACAGTATATAATATATATTTGGTGTACTTTCATATTTTATGAACAGTATATAGTATATATTTGGTGACATTTGATATTTTATGTACAGTGTATAATATATATTTGGTGAAATTTTATATTTTATGTACAGTATATAATACATATTTGGTGTACTTTCATATTTTATATACAGTATATAGTATATATTTGGTGACATTTGATATTTTATATACAATATATAATATATATTTGTTGAAATTTGATATTTTATGTACAGTATATAATATATATTTGGTGAAATTTTATATTTTATGTACAGGATATAAGATATATTTGGTGTACTTTCATATTTTATGTACAGTATATAGTATATATTTGGTGACATTTGATATTTTATGTACAATAAATAAGATATGTTTCCTGAAATTTGATATTTTATGTACAGTATATACTATATATTTGGTGAAATTTTATATTTTATGTACAGTATATAAGATATATTTGGTGTACTTTCATATTTTATGTACAGTATATAGTATATATTTGGTGACATTTGATATTTTATGTACAGTACATAATATATATTTGTTGAAATTTGATATTTTATTTATAGTATATAATATATATTTGGTGAAATTTCATATTTTATATACCGTATATAATATATATTTGGTGTACTTTCATATTTTATGTACAGTATATAGTATATATTTGGTGACATTTGATATTTTATGTACAGTATATAATATATATTTTTTGAAATTTTATATTTTATGTACAGTATATAATATATATTTGGCGCACTTTCATATTTTGTGTACAGTATATAGTATATGTTTGGTGACTTGACATTTTATATACAGTATATAATATATACTTGTTGAAATTTGATATCTTATGTACAGTATATAATATATATTTTTTGAAATTTTATATTTTATGTACAGTATATAATATATATTTCGTGTAATTTCATATTTTATGTACAGTATATAGTATATATTTGGTGACATTTGATATTTTATGTACAGTGTATAATATATATTTGGTGAAATTTTATATTTTATGTACAGTATATAATATATATTTGGTGTACTTTCATATTTTATGTACAGTATATAGTGTATATTTGGTGACATTTGATATTTTATATACAATAAATAAGATATGTTTCTTGAAATTTGATATTTTATGTACAGTATATACTATATATTTGGTGAAATTTGACATTATAGGTACAGTATATAATATATGTTTGGTGAAATTTGATATTTTATATACAGTATATAATATATATTTGGTGAAATTTGATATTTTATGTACAGTATATAAGATATATTTGGTGTACTTTCATATTTTATGTACAGTATATAGTATATATTTGGTGACATTTGATATTTTATGTACAGTATATAATATATATTTGTTGAAATTTGATATTTTATTTATAGTATATAATATATATTTGGTGAAATTTCATATTTTATATACCGTATATAATATATATTTGGTGTACTTTCATATTTTATTTACAGTATATAGTATATATTTGGTGACATTTGATATTTTATGTACAGTATATAATATATATTTTTTGAAATTTTATATTTTATGTACAGTATATAATATTTATTTGGTGTACTTTCATATTTTGTGTACAGTATATAGTATATATTTGGTGACTTTTGACATTTTATATACAGTATATAATATATATTTGTTGAAATTTGATATCTTATGTACAGTATATAATATATATTTTTTGAAATTTTATATTTTATGTACAGTATATAATATATATTTGGTGTACTTTCATATTTTATGAACAGTATATAGTATATATTTGGTGACATTTGATATTTTATGTACAGTGTATAATATATATTTGGTGAAATTTTATATTTTATGTACAGTATATAATACATATTTGATGTACTTTCATATTTTATGTACAGTATATAGTATATATTTGGTGACATTTGATATTTTATATACAATATATAATATATATTTGTTGAAATTTGATATTTTATGTACAGTATATAATATATATTTGGTGAAATTTTATATTTTATGTACAGTATATAAGATATATTTGGTGTACTTTCATATTTTATGTACAGTATATAGTATATATTTGGTGACATTTGATATTTTATGTACAATAAATAAGATATGTTTCCTGAAATTTGATATTTTATGTACAGTATATACTATATATTTGGTGAAATTTTATATTTTATGTACAGTATATAAGATATATTTGGTGTACTTTCATATTTTATGTACATTATATAGTATATATTGGTGACATTTGATATTTTATGTACAGTACGTAATATATATTTGTTGAAATTTGATATTTTATTTATAGTATATAATATATATTTGGTGAAATTTCATATTTTATATACCGTATATAATATATATTTGTTGTACTTTCATATTTTATGTACAGTATATAGTATATATTTGGTGACATTTGATATTTTATGTACAGTATATAATATATATTTTTTGAAATTTTATATTTTATGTACAGTATATAATATATATTTGGCGCACTTTCATATTTTGTGTACAGTATATAGTATATATTTGGTGACTTGACATTTTATATACAGTATATAATATATACTTGTTGAAATTTGATATCTTATGTACAGTATATAATATATATTTTTTGAAATTTTATATTTTATGTACAGTATATAATATATATTTCGTGTAATTTCATATTTTATGTACAGTATATAGTATATATTTGGTGACATTTGATATTTTATGTACAGTGTATAATATATATTTGGTGAAATTTTATATTTTATGTACAGTATATAATATATATTTGGTGTACTTTCATATTTTATGTACAGTATATAGTGTATATTTGGTGACATTTGATATTTTATATACAATAAATAAGATATGTTTCTTGAAATTTGATATTTTAAGTACAGTATATACTACATATTTGGTGAAATTTGACATTATAGGTATAGTATATAATATATGTTTGGTAAAATTTGATATTTTATATACAGTATATAATATATATTTGGTGAAATTTGATATTTTATGTACAGTATATAATATATATTTTTTGAAATTTTGTATTTTATGTACAGTATATAATATATATTTGGTGGACTTTCATATTTTATGTACAGTATATAGTATATATTTGGTGACCTTTGATATTTTATGTACAGTGTATAATATATATTTGGTGAAATTTTATATTTTATGTACAGTATATAATACATATTTGGTGTACTTTCATATTTTATGTACAGTATATAGTATATATTTGGTGACATTTGATATTTTATATACAATATATAATATATATTTGTTGAAATTTGATATTTTATGTACAGTATATAATATATATTTGGTGAAATTTTATATTTTATGTACAGTATATAAGATATATTTGGTGTACTTTCATATTTTATGTACAGTATATAGTATATATTTGGTGACATTTGATATTTTATGTACAGTATATAGTATATATTTGTTGAAATTTGATATTTTATTTATAGTATATAATATATATTTGGTGAAATTTCATATTTTATATACCGTATATAATATATATTTGGTGTACTTTCATATTTTATTTACAGTATATAGTATATATTTGGTGACATTTGATATTTTATGTACAGTATATAATATATATTTTTTGAAATTTTATATTTTATGTACAGTATATAATATATATTTGGTGTACTTTCATATTTTGTGTACAGTATATAGTATATATTTGGTGACTTTTGACATTTTATATACAGTATATAATATATATTTGTTGAAATTTGATATCTTATGTACAGTATATAATATAAATTTTTTGAAATTTTATATTTTATGTACAGTATATAATATATATTTTTTGAAATTTTATATTTTATGTACAGTATATAGTATATATTTGGTGACATTTGATATTTTATGTACAGTGTATAATATATATTTGGTGAAATTTTATATTTTATGTACAGTATATAAGATATATTTGGTGTACTTTCATATTTTATGTACAGTATATAGTATATATTTGGTGACATTTGATATTTTATTTACAGTAAATAAGATATGTTTCCTGAAATTTGATATTTTATGTACAGTATATACTATATATTTGGTGAAATTTTATATTTTATGTACAGTATATAAGATATACTTGGTGTACTTTCATATTTTATGTACAGTATATAGTATATATTTGGTGACATTTGATATTTTATGTACAGTATATAATATATATTTGTTGAAATTTGATATTTTATTTATAGTATATAATATATATTTGGTGAAATTTCATATTTTATATACCGTATATAATATATATTTGGTGTACTTTCATATTTTATGTACAGGATATAGTATATATTTGGTGACATTTGATATTTTATGTTCAGTATATAATATATATGTTTTGAAATTTTATATTATATGTACAGTATATAATATATATATGGTGTACTTTCATATTTTGTGTACAGTATATAGTATATATTTGGTGACTTGACATTTTATATACAGTATATAATATATACTTGTTGAAATTTGATATCTTATGTACAGTATATAATATATATTTTTTGAAATTTTATATTTTATGTACAGTATATAATATATATTAGGTGTACTTTCATATTTTATGTACAGTATATAGTATATATTTGGTGACATTTGATATTTTATGTACAGTGTATAATATATATTTGGTGAAATTTTATATTTTATGTACAGTATATAATATATATTTGGTGTACTTTCATATTTTATGTACTGTATATAGTGTATATTTGGTGACATTTGATATTTTATATACAATAAATAAGATATGTTTCTTGAAATTTGATATATTATGTACAGTATATATTATATATTTGGTGAAATTTGACATTATAGGTACAGTATATAATATATGTTTGGTGAAATTTGATATTTTATATACAGTATATAATATATATTTGGTGAAATTTGATATTTTATGTACAGTATATAATATATATTTTTTGAAATTTTATATTTTATGTACAGTATATAATATATATTTGGTGGACTTTCATATTTTATGTACAGTATATAGTATATATTTGGTGACCTTTGATATTTTATGTACAGTGTATAATATATATTTGGTGAAATTTTATATTTTATGTACAGTATATAATACATATTTGGTGTACTTTCATATTTTATGTACAGTATATAGTATATATTTGGTGACATTTGATATTTTATATACAATATATAATATATATTTGTTGAAATTTGATATTTTATGTACAGTATATAATATATATTTGGTGAAATTTTATATTTTATGTACAGTATATAAGATATATTTGGTGTACTTTCATATTTTATGTACAGTATATAGTATATATTTGGTGACAGTTGTTATTTTATGTACAATAAATAAGATATGTTTCCTGAAATTTGATATTTTATGTACAGTATATACTATATATTTGGTGAAATTTTATATTTTATGTACAGTATATAAGATATTTTTGGTGTACTTTCATATTTTATGTACAGTATATAGTATATATTTGGTGACATTTGATATTTTATGTACAGTATATAATATAAATTTGTTGAAATTTGATATTTTATTTATAGTATATAATATATATTTGGTGAAATTTCATATTTTATATACCATATATAATATATATTTGGAGTACTTTCATATTTTATGTACAGTATATAGTATATATTTGTTGACATTTGATATTTTATGTACAGTATATAATATATATTTTTTGAAATTTTCTATTTTATGTACAGTATATGATATATATTTGGTGTACTTTCATATTTTGTGTACAGTATATAGTATATATTTGGTGACTTGACATTTTATATACAGTATATAATATATACTTGTTGAAATTTGATATCTTATGTACAGTATATAATATATATTTTTTGAAATTTTATATTTTATGTACAGTATATAATATATATTTGGTGGACTTTCATATTTTATGTACAGTATATAGTATATATTTGGTGACCTTTGATATTTTATGTACAGTGTATAATATATATTTGGTGAAATTTTATATTTTATGTACAGTATATAATATATATTTGGTGTACTTTCATATTTTATGTACAGTATATAGTGTATATTTGGTGACATTTGATATTTTATATACAATAAATAAGATATGTTTCTTGAAATTTGATATTTTATGTACAGTATATACTATATATTTGGTGAAATTTGACATTATAGGTACAGTATATAATATATGTTTGGTGAAATTTGATATTTTATATACAGTATATAATATATATTTGGTGAAATTTGATATTTTATGTACAGTATATAATATATATTTTTTATAATTTTATATTTTATGTACAGTATATAATATATATTTGGTGGACTTTCATATTTTATGTACAGTATATAGTATATATTTGGTGACCTTCGATATTTTATGTACAGTGTATAATATATATTTGGTGAAATTTTATATTTTATGTACAGTATATAATACATATTTGGTGTACTTTCATATTTTATGTACAGTATATAGTATATATTTGGTGACATTTGATATTTTATATACAATATATAATATATATTTCTTGTAATTTGATATTTTATGTACAGTATATAATATATATTTGGTGAAATTTTATATTTTATGTACAGTATATAAGATATATTTGATGTACTTTCATATTTTATGTACAGTATATAGTATATATTTGGTGACATTTGATATTTTATGTACAGTAAACAAGATATGTTTCCTGAAATTTGATATTTTATGTACAGTATATACTATGTATTTGGTGAAATTTTATATTTTATGTACAGTATATAAGATATATTTGGTGTACTTTCATATTTTATGTACAGTATATAGTATATATTTGGTGACATTTGATATTTTATGTACAGTATATAATATATATTTGTTGAAATTTGATATTTTATTTATAGTATACAATATATATTTGGTGAAATTTCATATTTTATATACCGTATATAATATATATTTGGTGTACTTTCATATTTTATGTACAGTATATAGTATATATTTGGTGACATTTGATATTTTATGTACAGTATATAATATATACTTGTTGAAATTTGATATCTTATGTACAGTATATAATATATATTTTTTGAAATTTTATATTGTATGTACAGTATATAATATATATTTGGTGTACTTTCATATTTTGTGTACAGTATATAGTATATATTTGGTGACTTGACATTTTATATACAGTATATAATATATACTTGTTGAAATTTGATATCTTATGTACAGTATATAATATATATTTTTTGAAATTTTATATTTTATGTACAGTATATAATATATATTTGGTGTACTTTCATATTTTATGTACAGTATATAGTATATATTTGGTGACATTTGATATTTTATGTACAGTGTATAATATATATTTGGTGAAATTTTATATTTTATGTCCAGTATATAATATATATTTGGTGTACTTTCATATTTTATGTACAGTATATAGTGTATATTTGGTGACATTTGATATTTTATATACAATAAATAAGATATGTTTCTCGAAATTTGATATTTTATGTACAGTATATACTATATATTTGGTGAAATTTGACATTATAGGTACAGTATATAATATATGTTTGGTGAAATTTGATATTTTATATACAGTATATAATATATATTTGGTGAAATTTGATATTTTATGTACAGTATATAATATATATTTTTTGAAATTTTATATTTTATGTACAGTATATAATATATATTTGGTGGACTTTCATATTTTATGTACAGTATATAGTATATATTTGGTGACCTTTGATATTTTATGTACAGTGTATAATATATATTTGGTGAAATTTTATATTTTATGTACAGTATATAATACATATTTGGTGTACTTTCATATTTTATGTACAGTATATAGTATATATTTGGTGACATTTGATATTTTATATACAATATATAATATATATTTGGTGTACTTTCATATTTTGTGTACAGTATATAGTATATATTTGGTGACTTGACATTTTATATACAGTATATAATATATACTTGTTGAAATTTGATATCTTATGTACAGTATATAATATATATTTTTTGAAATTTTATATTTTATGTACAGTATATAATATATATTAGGTGTACTTTCATATTTTATGTACAGTATATAGTATATATTTGGTGACATTTGATATTTTATGTACAGTGTATAATATATATTTGGTGAAATTTTATATTTTATGTACAGTATATAATATATATTTGGTGTACTTTCATATTTTATGTACAGTATATAGTGTATATTTGGTGACATTTGATATTTTATATACAATAAATAAGATATGTTTCTTGAAATTTGATATATTATGTACCGTATATATTATATATTTGGTGAAATTTGACATTATAGGTACAGTATATAATATATGTTTGGTGAAATTTGATATTTTATATACAGTATATAATATATATTTGGTGAAATTTGATATTTTATGTACAGTATATAATATATATTTTTTGAAATTTTATATTTTATGTACAGTATATAATATATATTTGGTGGACTTTCATATTTTATGTACAGTATATAGTATATATTTGGTGACCTTTGATATTTTATGTACAGTGTATAATATATATTTGGTGAAATTTTATATTTTATGTACAGTATATAATACATATTTGGTGTACTTTCATATTTTATGTACAGTATATAGTATATATTTGGTGACATTTGATATTTTATATACAATATATAATATATATTTGTTGAAATTTGATATTTTATGTACAGTATATAATATATATTTGGTGAAATTTTATATTTTATGTACAGTATACAAGATATATTTGGTGTACTTTCATATTTTATGTACAGTATATAGTATATATTTGGTGACATTTGTTATTTTATGTACAATAAATAAGATATGTTTCCTGAAATTTGATATTTTATGTACAGTATATACTATATATTTGGTGAAATTTTATATTTTATGTACAGTATATAAGATATTTTTGGTGTACTTTCATATTTTATGTACAGTATATAGTATATATTTGGTGACATTTGATATTTTATGTACAGTATATAATATAAATTTGTTGAAATTTGATATTTTATTTATAGTATATAATATATATTTGGTGAAATTTCATATTTTATATACCATATATAATATATATTTGGAGTACTTTCATATTTTATGTACAGTATATAGTATATATTTGTTGACATTTGATATTTTATGTACAGTATATAATATATATTTTTTGAAATTTTCTATTTTATGTACAGTATATAATATATATTTGGTGTACTTTCATATTTTGTGTACAGTATATAGTATATATTTGGTGACTTGACATTTTATATACAGTATATAATATATACTTGTTGAAATTTGATATCTTATGTACAGTATATAATATATATTTTTTGAAATTTTATATTTTATGTACAGTATATAATATATATTTGGTGGACTTTCATATTTTATGTACAGTATATAGTATATATTTGGTGACCTTTGATATTTTATGTACAGTGTATAATATATATTTGGTGAAATTTTATATTTTATGTACAGTATATAATATATATTTGGTGTACTTTCATATTTTATGTACAGTATATAGTGTATATTTGGTGACATTTGATATTTTATATACAATAAATAAGATATGTTTCTTGAAATTTGATATTTTATGTACAGTATATACTATATATTTGGTGAAATTTGACATTATAGGTACAGTATATAATATATGTTTGGTGAAATTTGATATTTTATATACAGTATATAATATATATTTGGTGAAATTTGATATTTTATGTACAGTATATAATATATATTTTTTGAAATTTTATATTTTATGTACAGTATATAATATATATTTGGTGGACTTTCATATTTTATGTACAGTATATAGTATATATTTGGTGACCTTCGATATTTTATGTACAGTGTATAATATATATTTGGTGAAATTTTATAATTTATGTACAGTATATAATACATATTTGGTGTACTTTCATATTTTATGTACAGTATATAGTATATATTTGGTGACATTTGATATTTTATATACAATATATAATATATATTTCTTGTAATTTGATATTTTATGTACAGTATATAATATATATTTGGTGAAATTTTATATTTTATGTACGGTATATAAGATATATTTGATGTACTTTCATATTTTATGTACAGTATATAGTATATATTTGGTGACATTTGATATTTTATGTACAGTAAACAAGATATGTTTCCTGAAATTTGATATTTTATGTACAGTATATACTATGTATTTGGTGAAATTTTATATTTTATGTACAGTATATAAGATATATTTGGTGTACTTTCATATTTTATGTACAGTATATAGTATATATTTGGTGACATTTGATATTTTATGGACAGTATATAATATATATTTGTTGAAATTTGATATTTTATTTATAGTATATAATATATATTTGGTGAAATTTCATATTTTATATACCGTATATTATATATATTTGGTGTACTTTCATATTTTATGTACAGTATATAGTATATATTTGGTGACATTTGATATTTTATGTACAGTATATAATATATACTTGTTGAAATTTGATATCTTATGTACAGTATATAATATATATTTTTTGAAATTTTATATTGTATGTACAGTATATAATATATATTTGGTGTACTTTCATATTTTGTGTACAGTATATAGTATATATTTGGTGACTTGACATTTTATATACAGTATATAATATATACTTGTTGAAATTTGATATCTTATGTACAGTATATAATATATATTTTTTGAAATTTTATATTTTATGTACAGTATATAATATATATTTGGTGTACTTTCATATTTTATGTACAGTATATAGTATATATTTGGTGACATTTGATATTTTATGTACAGTGTATAATATATATTTGGTGAAATTTTATATTTTATGTACAGTATATAATATATATTTGGTGTACTTTCATATTTTATGTACAGTATATAGTGTATATTTGGTGACATTTGATATTTTATATACAATAAATAAGATATGTTTCTCGAAATTTGATATTTTATGTACAGTATATACTATATATTTGGTGAAATTTGACATTATAGGTACAGTATATAATATATGTTTGGTGAAATTTGATATTTTATATACAGTATATAATATATATTTAGTGAAATTTGATATTTTATGTACAGTATATAATATATATTTTTTGAAATTTTATATTTTATGTACAGTATATAATATATATTTGGTGGACTTTCATATTTTATGTACAGTATATAGTATATATTTGGTGACCTTTGATATTTTATGTACAGTGTATAATATATATTTGGTGAAATTTTATATTTTATGTACAGTATATAATACATATTTGGTGTACTTTCATATTTTGTGTACAGTATATAGTATATATTTGGTGACATTTGATATTTTATATACAATATATAATATATATTTGGTGTACTTTCATATTTTGTGTACAGTATATAGTATATATTTGGTGACTTGACATTTTATATACAGTATATAATATATACTTGTTGAAATTTGATATCTTATGTACAGTATATAATATATATTTTTTGAAATTTTATATTTTATGTACAGTATATAATATATATTTCGTGTACTTTCATATTTTAAGTACAGTATATAGTATATATTTGGTGACATTTGATATTTTATGTACAGTGTATAATATATATTTGGTGAAATTTTATATTTTATGTACAGTATATAATATATATTTGGTGTACTTTCATATTTTATGTACAGTATATAGTGTATATTTGGTGACATTTCATATTTTATATACAATAAATAAGATATGTTTCTTGAAATTTGATATTTTATGTACAGTATATACTATATATTTGGTAAAATTTGACATTATAGGTACAGTATATAATATATGTTTGGTGAAATTTGATATTTTATATACAGTATATAATATATATTTGGTGAAATTTGATATTTTATGTACAGTATATAATATATATTTTTTGAAATTTTATATTTTATGTACAGTATATAATATATATTTGGTGGACTTTCATATTTTATGTACAGTATATAGTATATATTTGGTGACCTTTGATATTTTATGTACAGTGTATAATATATATTTGGTGAAATTTTATATTTTATGTACAGTATATAATACATATTTGGTGTACTTTAATGTTTTATGTACAGTATATAGTATATATTTGGTGACATTTGATATTTTATATACAATATATAATATATATTTGTTGAAATTTGATATTTTATGTACAGTATATAATATATATTTGGTGAAATTTTATATTTTATGTACAGTATATAAGATATATTTGGTGTACTTTCATATTTTATGTACAGTATATAGTATATATTTGGTGACATTTGATATTTTATGTACAATAAATAAGATATGTTTCCTGAAATTTGATATTTTATGTACAGTATATACTATATATTTGGTGAAATTTTATATTTTATGTACAGTATATAAGATATATTTGGTGTACTTTCATATTTTATGTACAGTATATAGTATATATTTGGTGACATTTGATATTTTATGTACAGTATATAATATATATTTGTTGAAATTTGATATTTTATTTATAGTATATAATATATATTTGGTGAAATTTCATATTTTATATACCGTATATAATATATATTTGGTGTACTTTCATATTTTATGTACAGTATATAGTATATATTTGGTGACATTTGATATTTTATGTACAGTATATAATATATATTTTTTGAAATTTTATATTTTATGTACAGTATATAATATATATTTGGTGTACTTTCATATTTTGTGTACAGTATATAGTATATATTTGGTGACTTTTGACATTTTATATACAGTATATAATATATATTTGTTGAAATTTGATATCTTATGTACAGTATATAATATATATTTTTTGAAATTTTATATTTTATATACAGTATATAATATATATTTGGTGTACTTTCATATTTTATGAACAGTATATAGTATATATTTGGTGACATTTGATATTTTATGTACAGTGTATAATATATATTTGGTGAAATTTTATATTTTATGTACAGTATATAATACATATTTGATGTACTTTCATATTTTATGTACAGTATATAGTATATATTTGGTGACATTTGATATTTTATATACAATATATAATATATATTTGTTGAAATTTGATATTTTATGTACAGTATATAATATATATTTGGTGAAATTTTATATTTTATGTACAGTATATAATATATATTTGGTGTACTTTCATATTTTATGTACAGTATATAGTATATATTTGGTGACATTTGATATTTTATGTACAATAAATAAGATATGTTTCCTGAAATTTGATATTTTATGTACAGTATATACTATATATTTGGTGAAATTTTATATTTTATGTACAGTATATAAGATATATTTGGTGTACTTTCATATTTTATGTACAGTATATAGTATATATTTGGTGACATTTGATATTTTATGTACAGTACATAATATATATTTGTTGAAATTTGATATTTTATTTATAGTATATAATATATATTTGGTGAAATTTCATATTTTATATACCGTATATAATATATATTTGGTGTACTTTCACATTTTATGTACAGTATATAGTATATATTTGGTGACATTTGATATTTTATGTACAGTATATAATATATATTTTTTGAAATTTTATATTTTATGTACAGTATATAATATATATTTGGTGTACTTTCATATTTTGTGTACAGTATATAGTATATATTTGGTGACTTGACATTTTATATACAGTATATAATATATACTTGTTGAAATTTGATATCTTATGTACAGTATATAATATATATTTTTTGAAATTTTATATTTTATGTACAGTATATAATATATATTTCGTGTACTTTCATATTTTATGTTCAGTATATAGTATATATTTGGTGACATTTGATATTTTATGTACAGTGTATAATATATATTTGGTGAAATTTTATATTTTATGTACAGTATATAATATACATTTGGTGTACTTTCATATTTTATGTACAGTATATAGTGTATATTTGGTGACATTTGATATTTTATATACAATAAATAAGATATGTTTCTTGAAATTTGATATTTTAAGTACAGTATATACTACATATTTGGTGAAATTTGACATTATAGGTATAGTATATAATATATGTTTGGTGAAATTTGATATTTTATATACAGTATATAATATATATTTGGTGAAATTTGATATTTTATGTACAGTATATAATATATATTTTTTGAAATTTTGTATTTTATGTACAGTATATAATATATATTTGGTGGACTTTCATATTTTATCTACAGTATATAGTATATATTTGGTGACCTTTGATATTTTATGTACAGTGTATAATATATATTTGGTGAAATTTTATATTTTATGTACAGTATATAATACATATTTGGTGTACTTTCATATTTTATGTACAGTATATAGAATATATTTGGTGACATTTGATATTTTATATACAATATATAATATATATTTGTTGAAATTTGATATTTTATGTACAGTATATAATATATATTTGGTGAAATTTTATATTTTATGTACAGTATATAAGATATATTTGGTGTACTTTCATATTTTATGTACAGTATATAGTATATATTTGGTGACATTTGATATTTTATGTACAATAAATAAGATATGTTTCCTGAAATTTGATATTTTATGTACAGTATATACTATGTATTTGGTGAAATTTTATATTTTATGTACAGTATATAAGATATATTTGGTGTACTTTCATATTTTATGTACAGTATATAGTATATATTTGGTGACATTTGATATTTTATGTACAGTTTATAATATATATTTGTTGAAATTTGATATTTTATTTATAGTATATAATATATATTTGGTGAAATTTCATATTTTATATACCGTATATAATATATATTTGGTGTACTTTCATATTTTATGTACAGTATATAGTATATATTTGGTGACATTTGATATTTTATGTACAGTATATAATATATATTTTTTGAAATTTTATATTTTATGTACAGTATATAATATATATTTGGTGTAATTTCATATTTTGTGTACAGTATATAGTATATATTTGGTGACTTTTGACATTTTATATACAGTATATAATATATATTTGTTGAAATTTGATATCTTATGTACAGTATATAATATATATTTTTTGAAATTTTATATTTTATGTACAGTATATAATATATATTTGGTGTACTTTCATATTTTATGAACAGTATATAGTATATATTTGGTGACATTTGATATTTTATGTACAGTGTATAATATATATTTGGTGAAATTTTATATTTTATGTACAGTATATAATACATATTTGGTGTAATTTCATATTTTATGTACAGTATATAGTATATATTTGGTGACATTTGATATTTCATATACAATATATAATATATATTTGTTGAAATTTGATATTTTATGTACAGTATACAATATATATTTGGTGAAATTTTATATTTTATGTACAGCATATAAGATATATTTGGTGTACTTTCATATTTTATGTACAGTATATAGTATATATTTGGTGACATTTGATATTTTATGTACAATAAATAAGATATGTTTCCTGAAATTTGATATTTTATGTAAAGTATATAATATATATTCAGTGAAATTTGGTATTTTATATACAGTATATAACATATATTTGGTGTAATTTCATATTTTATGTACAGTATATAGTATATATTTGGTGACATTTGATATTTTATGTACAGTGTATAATATATATTTGGTGAAATTTTATATTTTATGTGCAGTATATAATACATATTTGGTGTAATTTCATATTTTATGTACAGTATATAGTATATATTTGGTGACATTTCATATTTTATATACAGTATATAATATATATTTTTTGAAATTTTATATTTTATGTACAGTATATAATATATATTTGGTGTACTTTCATATTTTATGTACAGTATATAGTATATATTTGATGACATTTGATATTTTATGTACAGTGTATAATATATATTTGGTGAAATTTTATATTTTATGTACAGTATATGATATATATTTGGTGTACTTTCATATTTTATGTACAGTATATAGTATATATTTGGTGACATTTGATATTTTATGTTCAGTGTATAATATATATTTGGTGAAATTTTATATTTTATGTACACTATATAATATATATTTGGTGTACTTTCACATTTAATGTACAGTATATAGTGTATATTTGGCGACATTTGATATTTGATATACAGTACATAATATATATTTGTTGAAATTTGATATTTTTTGTACAGTATGTAATATATATTTTTTGAAATTTTATATTTTATGTACAGTATATAATATATATTTGGTGTACTTTCATATTTTGTGTACAGTATATAGTATATATTTGGTGACTTTTGACATTTTATATACAGTATATAATATATATTTGTTGAAATTTGATATCTTATGTACAGTATATAATATATATTTTTTGAAATTTTATATTTTATGTACAGTATATAATATATATTTGGTGTACTTTCATATTTTATGTACAGTACATAGTATATATTTGGTGACTTTTGATATTTTATGTACAGTGTATAATATATATTTGGTGAAATTTTATATTTTATGTACAGTATATAATATGCATTTGGTGTACTTTCATATTTTATTTACAGTATATAGTGTATATTTGGTGACATTTGATATTTTATATACAATAAATAAGATATGTTTCTTGAAATTTTATATTTTATGTACAGTATATACTGTATATTTAGTGAAATTTGACATTATAGGTACAGTATATAATATATGTTTGGTTAAATTTGATATTTTATATACATTATATAATATATATTCGGTGAAATTTGATATTTTATGTACAGTATATAATATATATTTTTTGAAATTTTATATTTTATGTACAGTATATAATATATATTTGGTGGACTTTCATATTTTATGTACAGTATATAGTATATATTTGGTGACCTTTGATATTTTATGTACAGTGAATAATATATATTTGGTGAAATTTTATATTTTATGTACAGTATATAATATATATTTGGTGTACTTTCATATTTTATGTACAGTATATAGTATATATTTGGTGACATTTGATATTTTATATACAATATATAATATATATTTGTTGAAATTTGATATTTTATGTACAGTATATAATATATATTTGGTGAAATTTTATATTTTATGTACAGTATATAAGATATATTTGGTGTAATTTCATATTTTATGTACAGTATATAGTATATATTTGGTGACATTTGATATTTTATATACAATAAATAAGATATGTTTCTTGAAATTTGATATTTTATGTACAGTATATACTATATATTTGGTGAAATTTTATATTTTATGTACAGTATATAAGATATATTTGGTGTACTTTCATATTTTATGTACAGTATATAGTATATATTTGGTGACATTTGATATTTTATGTACAGTATATAATATATATTTTTTGAAATTTGATATTTTATGTATAGTATAAAATATATATTTGGTGAAATTTCATATTTTATATACCGTATATAATATATATTTGGTGTACTTTCATATTTTATGTACAGTATATAGTATATATTTGGTGACATTTGATATTTTATGTACAGTATATAATATATATTTGGTGAAATTTTATATTTTATGTACAGTATATAATATATATTTGGTGTACTTTCATATTTTGTGTACAGTATATAGTGTATATTTGGTGACATTTGATATTTTATATACAATAAATAGGATATGTTTCTTGAAATTTGATATTTTATGTACAGTATATACTATATATTTGGTGAAATTTGACATTATAGGTACAGTATAAAATATATGTTTGGTGAAATTAGATATTTTATATACAGTATATAATATATATTTGTTAAAATTTGATATTTTATGTACAGTATATTATATATATTTTTTGAAATTTTATATTTTATGTACAGTATATAATATATATTTGGTGTACTTTCATATTTTATGTACGGTACATAGTATATATTTGGTGACATTTGATATTTTATGTACAGTGTATAATATATATTTGGTGCAATTTTATATTTTATGTACAGTATATAATATATATTTGGTGTACTTTCATATTTTATGTACAGTATATAGTATATATTTGGTGACATTTGATATTTTATATACAATAAAAGATATTCTTGAAATTTGATATTTTATGTACAGTATATACTATATGTTTGGTGAAATTTGATATTATAGGTACAGTATATAATATATATTAGGTGAAATTTGATATTTCATATACAGTATATAATATATATTTGGTGAAATTTGATATTTTATGTACAGTATATAATATATATTTTTTGAAATTTTATATTTTATGTACAGTATATAATATATATTTGGTGTACTTTCATATTTTATGTACACTATATAGTATATATTTGGTGACATTTGATATTTTATGTACAGTGTATAATATATATTTGGTGAAATTTCATATTTTATGTACAGTATATAATATATATTTGGTGTACTTTCATATTTTATGTACAGTATATAGAATATATTTGGTGACATTTGATATTTTATATACAATATATAATATATATTTGTTGAAATTTGATATTTTATGTACAGTATATAATATATATTTGGTGAAATTTTATATTTTATGTACAGTATATAAGATATATTTGGTGTACTTTCATATTTTATGTACAGTATATAGTATATATTTGGTGACATTTGATATTTTATGTACAATAAATAAGATATGTTTCCTGAAATTTGATATTTTATGTACAGTATATACTATGTATTTGGTGAAATTTTATATTTTATGTACAGTATATAAGATATATTTGGTGTACTTTCATATTTTATGTACAGTATATAGTATATATTTGGTGACATTTGATATTTTATGTACAGTTTATAATATATATTTGTTGAAATTTGATATTTTATTTATAGTATATAATATATATTTGGTGAAATTTCATATTTTATATACCGTATATAATATATATTTGGTGTACTTTCATATTTTATGTACAGTATATAGTATATATTTGGTGACATTTGATATTTTATGTACAGTATATAATATATATTTTTTGAAATTTTATATTTTATGTACAGTATATAATATATATTTGGTGTAATTTCATATTTTGTGTACAGTATATAGTATATATTTGGTGACTTTTGACATTTTATATACAGTATATAATATATATTTGTTGAAATTTGATATCTTATGTACAGTATATAATATATATTTTTTGAAATTTTATATTTTATGTACAGTATATAATATATATTTGGTGTACTTTCATATTTTATGAACAGTATATAGTATATATTTGGTGACATTTGATATTTTATGTACAGTGTATAATATATATTTGGTGAAATTTTATATTTTATGTACAGTATATAATACATATTTGGTGTAATTTCATATTTTATGTACAGTATATAGTATATATTTGGTGACATTTGATATTTCATATACAATATATAATATATATTTGTTGAAATTTGATATTTTATGTACAGTATACAATATATATTTGGTGAAATTTTATATTTTATGTACAGCATATAAGATATATTTGGTGTACTTTCATATTTTATGTACAGTATATAGTATATATTTGGTGACATTTGATATTTTATGTACAATAAATAAGATATGTTTCCTGAAATTTGATATTTTATGTAAAGTATATAATATATATTCAGTGAAATTTGGTATTTTATATACAGTATATAACATATATTTGGTGTAATTTCATATTTTATGTACAGTATATAGTATATATTTGGTGACATTTGATATTTTATGTACAGTGTATAATATATATTTGGTGAAATTTTATATTTTATGTGCAGTATATAATACATATTTGGTGTAATTTCATATTTTATGTACAGTATATAGTATATATTTGGTGACATTTCATATTTTATATACAGTATATAATATATATTTTTTGAAATTTTATATTTTATGTACAGTATATAATATATATTTGGTGTACTTTCATATTTTATGTACAGTATATAGTATATATTTGATGACATTTGATATTTTATGTACAGTGTATAATATATATTTGGTGAAATTTTATATTTTATGTACAGTATATGATATATATTTGGTGTACTTTCATATTTTATGTACAGTATATAGTATATATTTGGTGACATTTGATATTTTATGTTCAGTGTATAATATATATTTGGTGAAATTTTATATTTTATGTACACTATATAATATATATTTGGTGTACTTTCACATTTAATGTACAGTATATAGTGTATATTTGGCGACATTTGATATTTGATATACAGTACATAATATATATTTGTTGAAATTTGATATTTTTTGTACAGTATGTAATATATATTTTTTGAAATTTTATATTTTATGTACAGTATATAATATATATTTGGTGTACTTTCATATTTTGTGTACAGTATATAGTATATATTTGGTGACTTTTGACATTTTATATACAGTATATAATATATATTTGTTGAAATTTGATATCTTATGTACAGTATATAATATATATTTTTTGAAATTTTATATTTTATGTACAGTATATAATATATATTTGGTGTACTTTCATATTTTATGTACAGTACATAGTATATATTTGGTGACTTTTGATATTTTATGTACAGTGTATAATATATATTTGGTGAAATTTTATATTTTATGTACAGTATATAATATGCATTTGGTGTACTTTCATATTTTATTTACAGTATATAGTGTATATTTGGTGACATTTGATATTTTATATACAATAAATAAGATATGTTTCTTGAAATTTTATATTTTATGTACAGTATATACTGTATATTTAGTGAAATTTGACATTATAGGTACAGTATATAATATATGTTTGGTTAAATTTGATATTTTATATACATTATATAATATATATTCGGTGAAATTTGATATTTTATGTACAGTATATAATATATATTTTTTGAAATTTTATATTTTATGTACAGTATATAATATATATTTGGTGGACTTTCATATTTTATGTACAGTATATAGTATATATTTGGTGACCTTTGATATTTTATGTACAGTGAATAATATATATTTGGTGAAATTTTATATTTTATGTACAGTATATAATATATATTTGGTGTACTTTCATATTTTATGTACAGTATATAGTATATATTTGGTGACATTTGATATTTTATATACAATATATAATATATATTTGTTGAAATTTGATATTTTATGTACAGTATATAATATATATTTGGTGAAATTTTATATTTTATGTACAGTATATAAGATATATTTGGTGTAATTTCATATTTTATGTACAGTATATAGTATATATTTGGTGACATTTGATATTTTATATACAATAAATAAGATATGTTTCTTGAAATTTGATATTTTATGTACAGTATATACTATATATTTGGTGAAATTTTATATTTTATGTACAGTATATAAGATATATTTGGTGTACTTTCATATTTTATGTACAGTATATAGTATATATTTGGTGACATTTGATATTTTATGTACAGTATATAATATATATTTTTTGAAATTTGATATTTTATGTATAGTATAAAATATATATTTGGTGAAATTTCATATTTTATATACCGTATATAATATATATTTGGTGTACTTTCATATTTTATGTACAGTATATAGTATATATTTGGTGACATTTGATATTTTATGTACAGTATATAATATATATTTGGTGAAATTTTATATTTTATGTACAGTATATAATATATATTTGGTGTACTTTCATATTTTGTGTACAGTATATAGTGTATATTTGTTGACATTTGATATTTTATATACAATAAATAGGATATGTTTCTTGAAATTTGATATTTTATGTACAGTATATACTATATATTTGGTGAAATTTGACATTATAGGTACAGTATAAAATATATGTTTGGTGAAATTAGATATTTTATATACAGTATATAATATATATTTGTTAAAATTTGATATTTTATGTACAGTATATTATATATATTTTTTGAAATTTTATATTTTATGTACAGTATATAATATATATTTGGTGTACTTTCATATTTTATGTACGGTACATAGTATATATTTGGTGACATTTGATATTTTATGTACAGTGTATAATATATATTTGGTGCAATTTTATATTTTATGTACAGTATATAATATATATTTGGTGTACTTTCATATTTTATGTACAGTATATAGTATATATTTGGTGACATTTGATATTTTATATACAATAAAAGATATTCTTGAAATTTGATATTTTATGTACAGTATATACTATATGTTTGGTGAAATTTGATATTATAGGTACAGTATATAATATATATTAGGTGAAATTTGATATTTCATATACAGTATATAATATATATTTGGTGAAATTTGATATTTTATGTACAGTATATAATATATATTTTTTGAAATTTTATATTTTATGTACAGTATATAATATATATTTGGTGTACTTTCATATTTTATGTACACTATATAGTATATATTTGGTGACATTTGATATTTTATGTACAGTGTATAATATATATTTGGTGAAATTTCATATTTTATGTACAGTATATAATATATATTTGGTGTACTTTCATATTTAATGTACAGTATATAGTATATATTTGGTGACATTTGATATTTTATATACAATATATAATATATATTTGTGGAAATTTGATATTTTATGTACAGTATATAATATATATTTGGTGAAATTTTATATTTTATGTACAGTATATAAGATATGTTTGGTGTACTTTCATATTTTATGTACAGTATATAGTATATATTTGGTGACATTTGATATATATTTTATATACCGTATATAATATATATTTGGTGTACTTTCATATTTTATGTACAGTATATAGTGTATATTTGGTGACATTTGATATTTTATATATAATAAATAACATATGTTTCTTGAAATTTGATATTTTATGTACAGTATATACTATATATTTGGTGAAATTTGACATTATAGGTACAGTATATAATATATGTTTGGTGAAATTTGATATTTTATATACAGTATATAATATATATTTGGTGAAATTTGATATTTTATGTACAGTATATAATATATATTTTTTGAAATTTTATATTTTATGTACAGTATATAATATATATTTGGTGGACTTTCATATTTTATGTACAGTATATAGCATATATTTGGTGACATTTGATATTTTATGTACAGTATATAATACATATTTGTTGAAATCTGATATTTTATGTATAGTATATAATATATTTTTGGTGAAATTTTATATTTTATGTACAGTATATAATATATATTTGTTGTACTTTCATACTTTATGTACAGTATATAATATATATTTGGTGAAATTTGATATTTTGTATACTGTATATAATATATATTTGTTGATATTTGATATTTTATGTACAGTATATAATATATATTTTTTGAAATTTTATATTTTATGTACAGTACATAATATATATTTGGTGTACTTTCATATTTTATGTTCAGTATATAGTATATATTTGGTGACATTTGATATTTTATGTACAGTGTATAATATATATTTGGTGAAATTTTATATTTTATGTACAGTACATAATATATATTTGGTGTACTTTCATATTTAATGTACAGTATATAGTATATATTTGGTGACATTTGATATTTTATGTACAGTGTATAATATATATTTGGTGAAATTTTATATTTTATGTACAGTATATAATATATATTTGGTGTACTTTCATATTTTATGTACAGTATATAGTGTATATTTGGTGACATTTGATATTTTATATACAATAAATAAGATATGTTTCTCGAAATTTGATATTTTATGTACAGTATATACTATATATTTGGTGAAATTTGACATTATAGGTACAGTATATAATATATGTTTGGTGAAATTTGATATTTTATATACAGTATATAATATATATTTGGTGAAATTTGATATTTTATGTACAGTATATAATATATATTTTTTGAAATTTTATATTTTATGTACAGTATATAATATATATTTGGTGGACTTTCATATTTTATGTACAGTATATAGTATATATTTGGTGACCTTTGATATTTTATGTACAGTGTATAATATATATTTGGTGAAATTTTATATTTTATGTACAGTATATAATACATATTTGGTGTACTTTCATATTTTATGTACAGTATATAGTATATATTTGGTGACATTTGATATTTTATATACAATATATAATATATATTTGGTGTACTTTCATATTTTGTGTACAGTATATAGTATATATTTGGTGACTTGACATTTTATATACAGTATATAATATATACTTGTTGAAATTTGATATCTTATGTACAGTATATAATATATATTTTTTGAAATTTTATATTTTATGTACAGTATATAATATATATTTGGTGTACTTTCATATTTTATGTACAGTATATAGTATATATTTGGTGACATTTGATATTTTATGTACAGTGTATAATATATATTTGGTGAAATTTTATATTTTATGTACAGTATATAATATATATTTGTTGTACTTTCATATTTTATGTACAGTATATAGTGTATATTTGGTGACATTTCATATTTTATATACAATAAATAAGATATGTTTCTTGAAATTTGATATTTTATGTACAGTATATACTATATATTTGGTGAAATTTGACATTATAGGTACAGTATATAATATATGTTTGGTGAAATTTGATATTTTATATACAGTATATAATATATATTTGGTGAAATTTGATATTTTATGTACAGTATATATATATATTTTTTGAAATTTTATATTTTATGTACAGTATATAATATATATTTGGTGGACTTTCATATTTTATGTACAGTATATAGTATATATTTGGTGACCTTTGATATTTTATGTACAGTGTATAATATATATTTGGTGAAATTTTATATTTTATGTACAATATATAATACATATTTGGTGTACTTTAATGTTTTATGTACAGTATATAGTATATATTTGGTGACATTTGATATTTTATATACAATATATAATATATATTTGTTGAAATTTGATATTTTATGTACAGTATATAATATATATTTGGTGAAATTTTATATTTTATGTACAGTATATAAGATATATTTGGTGTACTTTCATATTTTATGTACAGTATATAGTATATATTTGGTGACATTTGATATTTTATGTACAATAAATAAGATATGTTTCCTGAAATTTGATATTTTATGTACAGTATATACTATATATTTGGTGAAATTTTATATTTTATGTACAGTATATAAGATATATTTGGTGTACTTTCATATTTTATGTACAGTATATAGTATATATTTGGTGACATTTGATATTTTATGTACAGTATATAATATATATTTGTTGAAATTTGATATTTTATTTATAGTATATAATATATATTTGGTGAAATTTCATATTTTATATACCGTATATAATATATATTTGGTGTACTTTCATATTTTATGTACAGTATATAGTATATATTTGGTGACATTTGATATTTTATGTACAGTATATAATATATATTTTTTGAAATTTTATATTTTATGTACAGTATATAATATATATTTGGTGTACTTTCATATTTTGTGTACAGTATATAGTATATATTTGGTGACTTTTGACATTTTATATACAGTATATAATATATATTTGTTGAAATTTGATATCTTATGTACAGTATATAATATATATTTTTTGAAATTTTATATTTTATGTACAGTATATAATATATATTTGGTGTACTTTCATATTTTATGAACAGTATATAGTATATATTTGGTGACATTTGATATTTTATGTACAGTGTATAATATATATTTGGTGAAATTTTATATTTTATGTACAGTATATAATACATATTTGGTGTACTTTCATATTTTATATACAGTATATAGTATATATTTGGTGACATTTGATATTTTATATACAATATATAATATATATTTGTTGAAATTTGATATTTTATGTACAGTATATAATATATATTTGGTGAAATTTTATATTTTATGTACAGCATATAAGATATATTTGGTGTACTTTCATATTTTATGTACAGTATATAGTATATATTTGGTGACATTTGATATTTTATGTACAATAAATAAGATATGTTTCCTGAAATTTGATATTTTATGTACAGTATATACTATATATTTGGTGAAATTTTATATTTTATGTACAGTATATAAGATATATTTGGTGTACTTTCATATTTTATGTACAGTATATAGTATATATTTGGTGACATTTGATATTTTATGTACAGTACATAATATATATTTGTTGAAATTTGATATTTTATTTATAGTATATAATATATATTTGGTGAAATTTCATATTTTATATACCGTATATAATATATATTTGGTGTACTTTCACATTTTATGTACAGTATATAGTATATATTTGGTGACATTTGATATTTTATGTACAGTATATAATATATATTTTTTGAAATTTTATATTTTATGTACAGTATATAATATATATTTGGTGTACTTTCATATTTTGTGTACAGTATATAGTATATATTTGGTGACTTGACATTTTATATACAGTATATAATATATACTTGTTGAAATTTGATATCTTATGTACAGTATATAATATATATTTTTTGAAATTTTATATTTTATGTACAGTATATAATATATATTTCGTGTACTTTCATATTTTATGTACAGTATATAGTATATATTTGGTGACATTTGATATTTTATGTACAGTGTATAATATATATTTGGTGAAATTTTATATTTTATGTACAGTATATAATATACATTTGGTGTACTTTCATATTTTATGTACAGTATATAGTGTATATTTGGTGACATTTGATATTTTATATACAATAAATAAGATGTTTCTTGAAATTTGATATTTTATGTACAGTATATACTATATATTTGGTGAAATTTGACATTATAGGTACAGTATATAATATATGTTTGGTGAAATTTGATATTTTATATACAGTATATAATATATATTTGGTGAAATTTGATATTTTATGTACAGTATATACTATATATTTTTTGAAATTTTATATTTTATGTACAGTATATAAGATATATTTGGTGGACTTTCATATTTTATGTACAGTATATAGTATATATTTGGTGACCTTTGATATTTTATGTACAGTGTATAATATATATTTGGTGAAATTTTATATTTTATGTACAGTATATAATACATATTTGGTGTACTTTCATATTTTATGTACAGTATATAGTATATATTTGGTGACATTTGATATTTTATATACAATATATAATATATATTTGTTGAAATTTGATATTTTATGTACAGTATATAATATATATTTGGTGAAATTTTATATTTTATGTACAGTATATAAGATATATTTGGTGTACTTTCATATTTTATGTACAGTATATAGTATATATTTGGTGACATTTGATATTTTATGTACAATAAATAAGATATGTTTCCTGAAATTTGATATTTTATGTACAGTATATACTATGTATTTGGTGAAATTTTATATTTTATGTACAGTATATAAGATATATTTGGTGTACTTTCATATTTTATGTACAGTATATAGTATATATTTGGTGACATTTGATATTTTATGTACAGTATATAATATATATTTGTTGAAATTTGATATTTTATTTATAGTATATAATATATATTTGGTGAAATTTCATATTTTATATACCGTATATAATATATATTTGGTGTACTTTCATATTTTATGTACAGTATATAGTATATATTTGGTGACATTTGATATTTTATGTACAGTATATAATATATATTTTTTGAAATTTTATATTTTATGTACAGTATATAATATATATTTGGTGTAATTTCATATTTTGAGTACAGTATATAGTATATATTTGGTGACTTTTGACATTTTATATACAGTATATAATATATATTTGTTGAAATTTGATATCTTATGTACAGTATATAATATATATTTTTTGAAATTTTATATTTTATGTACAGTATATAATATATATTTGGTGTACTTTCATATTTTATGAACAGTATATAGTATATATTTGGTGACATTTGATATTTTATGTACAGTGTATAATATATATTTGGTGAAATTTTATATTTTATGTACAGTATATAATACATATTTGGTGTAATTTCATATTTTATGTACAGTATATAGTATATATTTGGTGACATTTGATATTTCATATACAATATATAATATATATTTGTTGAAATTTGATATTTTATGTACAGTATATAATATATATTTGGTGAAATTTTATATTTTATGTACAGCATATAAGATATATTTGGTGTACTTTCATATTTTATGTACAGTATATAGTATATATTTGGTGACATTTGATATTTTATGTACAATAAATAAGATATGTTTCCTGAAATTTGATATTTTATGTACAGTATATACTATATATTTGGTGAAATTTTATATTTTATGTACAGTATATAAGATATATCTGGTGTACTTTCATATTTTATGTACAGTATATAGTATATATTTGGTGACATTTGATATTTTATGTACAGTATATAATATATATTTTTTGAAATTTGATATTTTATTTATAGTATATAATATATATTTGGTGAAATTTCATATTTTATATACCGTATATAATATATATTTGGTGTTCTTTCATATTTTATGTACAGTATATAGTATATATTTGGTGACATTTGATATTTTATGTACAGTATATAATATATATTTTTTGAAATTTTATATTTTATGTACAGTATATAATATATATTTGGTGTACTTTCATATTTTGTGTACAGTATATAGTATATATTTGGTGACTTGACATTTTATATACAGTATATAATATATACTTGTTGAAATTTGATATCTTATGTACAGTATATAATATATATTTTTTGAAATTTTATATTTTATGTACAGTATATAATATATATTTCGTGTACTTTCATATTTTATGTACAGTATATAGTATATATTTGGTGACATTTGATATTTTATGTACAGTGTATAATATATATTTGGTGAAATTTTATATTTTATGTACAGTATATAATATATATTTGGTGTACTTTCATATTTTATGTACAGTATATAGTGTATATTTGGTGACATTTGATATTTTATATACAATAAATAAGATATGTTTCTTGAAATTTGATATTTTATGTACAGTATATACTATATATTTGGTGAAATTTGACATTATAGGCACAGTATATAATATATGTTTGGTGAAATTTGGTATTTTATATACAGTATATAATATATATTTGGTGAAATTTGATATTTTATGTACAGTATATAATATATATTTTTTGAAATTTTATATATTATGTACAGTATATAATATATATTTGGTGGACTTTCATATTTTATGTACAGTATATAGTATATATTTGGTGACCTTTGATATTTTATGTACAGTGAATAATATATATTTGGTGAAATTTTATATTTTATGTACAGTATATAATACATATTTGGTTTACTTTCATATTTTATGTACAGTATATAGTATATATTTGGTGACATTTTATATTTTATATACAATATATAATATATATTTCTTGTAATTTGATATTTTATGTACAGTATATAATATATATTTGGTGAAATTTTATATTTTATGTACAGTATATAAGATATATTTGGTGTACTTTCATATTTTATGTACAGTATATAGTATATATTTGGTGACATTTGATATTTTATGTACAGTAAATAAGATATGTTTCGTGAAATTTGATATTTTATGTACAGTATATACTATATATTTGGTGAAATTTTATATTTTATGTACAGTATATAAGATATATTTGGTGTACTTTCATATTTTATGTACAGTATATAGTATATATTTGGTGACATTTGATATTTTATGTACAGTATATAATATATATTTGTTGAAATTTGATATTTTATTTATAGTATATAATATATATTTGGTGAAATTTCATATTTTATATACCGTATATAATATATATTTGGTGTACTTTCATATTTTATGTACAGTATATAGTATATATTTGGTGACATTTGATATTTTATGTACAGTATATAATATATATTTTTTGAAATTTTATATTTTATGTACAGTATATAATATATATTTGGTGTAATTTCATATTTTGTGTACAGTATATAGTATATATTTGGTGACTTTTGACATTTTATATACAGTATATAATATATATTTGTTGAAATTTGATATCTTATGTACAGTATATAATATATATTTTTTGAAATTTTATATTTTATGTACAGTATATAATATATATTTGGTGTACTTTCATATTTTATGAACAGTATATAGTATATATTTGGTGACATTTGATATTTTATGTACAGTGTATAATATATATTTGGTGAAATTTTATATTTTATGTACAGTATATAATACATATTTGGTGTACTTTCATATTTTATATACAGTATATAGTATATATTTGGTGACATTTGATATTTTATATACAATATATAATATATATTTGTTGAAATTTGATATTTTATGTACAGTATATAATATATATTTGGTGAAATTTTATATTTTATGTACAGCATATAAGATATATTTGGTGTACTTTCATATTTTATGTACAGTATATAGTATATATTTGGTGACATTTGATATTTTATGTACAATAAATAAGATATGTTTCCTGAAATTTGATATTTTATGTACAGTATATACTATATATTTGGTGAAATTTTATATTTTATGTACAGTATATAATACATATTTGATGTACTTTCATATTTTATGTACAGTATATAGTATATATTTGGTGACATTTGATATTTTATATACAGTATATAATATATATTTGTTGAAATTTGATATTTTATGTACAGTATATAATATATATTTGGTGAAATTTTATATTTTATGTACAGTATATAAGATATATTTGGTGTACTTTCATATTTTATGTACAGTATATAGTATATATTTGGTGACATTTGATATTTTATGTACAGTATATAATATATATTTTTTGAAATTTTATATTTTATGTACAGTATATAATATATATTTGGCGCACTTTCATATTTTGTGTACAGTATATAGTATATATTTGGTGACTTGACATTTTATATACAGTATATAATATATACTTGTTGAAATTTGATATCTTATGTACAGTATATAATATATATTTTTTGAAATTTTATATTTTATGTACAGTATATAATATATATTTCGTGTAATTTCATATTTTATGTACAGTATATAGTATATATTTGGTGACATTTGATATTTTATGTACAGTGTATAATATATATTTGGTGAAATTTTATATTTTATGTACAGTATATAATATATATTTGGTGTACTTTCATATTTTATGTACAGTATATAGTGTATATTTGGTGACATTTGATATTTTATATACAATAAATAAGATATGTTTCTTGAAATTTGATATTTTATGTACAGTATATACTATATATTTGGTGAAATTTGACATTATAGGTACAGTATATAATATGTGTTTGGTGAAATTTGATATTTTATATACAGTATATAATATATATTTGGTGAAATTTGATATTTTATGTACCGTATATAAGATATATTTGGTGTACTTTCATATTTTATGTACAGTATATAGTATATATTTGGTGACATTTGATATTTTATGTACAGTATATAATATATATTTGTTGAAATTTGATATTTTATTTATAGTATATAATATATATTTGGTGAAATTTCATATTTTATATACCGTATATAATATATATTTGGTGTACTTTCATATTTTATGTACAGTATATAGTATATATTTGGTGACATTTGATATTTTATGTACAGTATATAATATATATTTTTTGAAATTTTATATTTTATGTACAGTATATAATATTTATTTGGTGTACTTTCATATTTTGTGTACAGTATATAGTATATATTTGGTGACTTTTGACATTTTATATACAGTATATAATATATATTTGTTGAAATTTGATATCTTATGTACAGTATATAATATATATTTTTTGAAATTTTATATTTTATGTACAGTATATAATATATATTTGGTGTACTTTCATATTTTATGAACAGTATATAGTATATATTTGGTGACATTTGATATTTTATGTACAGTGTATAATATATATTTGGTGAAATTTTATATTTTATGTACAGTATATAATACATATTTGGTGTAATTTCATATTTTATGTACAGTATATAGTATATATTTGGTGACATTTGATATTTCATATACAATATATAATATATATTTGTTGAAATTTGATATTTTATGTACAGTATATAATATATATTTGGTGAAATTTTATATTTTATGTACAGCATATAAGATATATTTGGTGTACTTTCATATTTTATGTACAGTATATAGTATATATTTGGTGACATTTGATATTTTATGTACAATAAATAAGATATGTTTCCTGAAATTTGATATTTTATGTACAGTATATACTATATATTTGGTGAAATTTTATATTTTATGTACAGTATATAAGATATATCTGGTGTACTTTCATATTTTATGTACAGTATATAGTATATATTTGGTGACATTTGATATTTTATGTACAGTATATAATATATATTTGTTGAAATTTGATATTTTATTTATAGTATATAATATATATTTGGTGAAATTTCATATTTTATATACCGTATATAATATATATTTGGTGTTCTTTCATATTTTATGTACAGTATATAGTATATATTTGGTGACATTTGATATTTTATGTACAGTATATAATATATATTTTTTGAAATTTTATATTTTATGTACAGTATATAATATATATTTGGTGTACTTTCATATTTTGTGTACAGTATATAGTATATATTTGGTGACTTGACATTTTATATACAGTATATAATATATACTTGTTGAAATTTGATATCTTATGTACAGTATATAATATATATTTTTTGAAATTTTATATTTTATGTACAGTATATAATATATATTTCGTGTACTTTCATATTTTATGTACAGTATATAGTATATATTTGGTGACATTTGATATTTTATGTACAGTGTATAATATATATTTGGTGAAATTTTATATTTTATGTACAGTATATAATATATATTTGGTGTACTTTCATATTTTATGTACAGTATATAGTGTATATTTGGTGACATTTGATATTTTATATACAATAAATAAGATATGTTTCTTGAAATTTGATATTTTATGTACAGTATATACTATATATTTGGTGAAATTTGACATTATAGGCACAGTATATAATATATGTTTGGTGAAATTTGGTATTTTATATACAGTATATAATATATATTTGGTGAAATTTGATATTTTATGTACAGTATATAATATATATTTTTTGAAATTTTATATATTATGTACAGTATATAATATATATTTGGTGGACTTTCATATTTTATGTACAGTATATAGTATATATTTGGTGACCTTTGATATTTTATGTACAGTGTATAATATATATTTGGTGAAATTTTATATTTTATGTACAGTATATAATACATATTTGGTGTACTTTCATATTTTATGTACAGTATATAGTATATATTTGGTGACATTTTATATTTTATATACAATATATAATATATATTTCTTGTAATTTGATATTTTATGTACAGTATATAATATATATTTGGTGAAATTTTATATTTTATGTACAGTATATAAGATATATTTGGTGTACTTTCATATTTTATGTACAGTATATAGTATATATTTGGTGACATTTGATATTTTATGTACAGTAAATAAGATATGTTTCGTGAAATTTGATATTTTATGTACAGTATATACTATATATTTGGTGAAATTTTATATTTTATGTACAGTATATAAGATATATTTGGTGTACTTTCATATTTTATGTACAGTATATAGTATATATTTGGTGACATTTGATATTTTATGTACAGTATATAATATATATTTGTTGAAATTTGATATTTTATTTATAGTATATAATATATATTTGGTGAAATTTCATATTTTATATACCGTATATAATATATATTTGGTGTACTTTCATATTTTATGTACAGTATATAGTATATATTTGGTGACATTTGATATTTTATGTACAGTATATATTATATATTTTTTGAAATTTTATATTTTATGTACAGTATATAATATATATTTGGTGTACTTTCATATTTTGTGTACAGTATATAGTATATATTTGGTGACTTTTGACATTTTATATACGGTATATAATATATATTTGTTGAAATTTGATATCTTATGTACAGTATATAATATATATTTTTTGAAATTTTATATTTTATGTACAGTATATAATATATATTTGGTGTACTTTCATATTTTATGAACAGTATATAGTATATATTTGGTGACATTTGATATTTTATGTACAGTGTATAATATATATTTGGTGAAATTTTATATTTTATGTACAGTATATAATACATATTTGGTGTACTTTCATATTTTATATACAGTATATAGTATATATTTGGTGACATTTGATATTTTATATACAATATATAATATATATTTGTTGAAATTTGATATTTTATGTACAGTATATAATATATATTTGGTGAAATTTTATATTTTATGTACAGCATATAAGATATATTTGGTGTACTTTCATATTTTATGTACAGTATATAGTATATATTTGGTGACATTTGATATTTTATGTACAATAAATAAGATATGTTTCCTGAAATTTGATATTTTATGTACAGTATATACTATATATTTGGTGAAATTTTATATTTTATGTACAGTATATAATACATATTTGATGTACTTTCATATTTTATGTACAGTATATAGTATATATTTGGTGACATTTGATATTTTATATACAGTATATAATATATATTTGTTGAAATTTGATATTTTATGTACAGTATATAATATATATTTGGTGAAATTTTATATTTTATGTACAGTATATAAGATATATTTGGTGTACTTTCATATTTTATGTACAGTATATAGTATATATTTGGTGACATTTGATATTTTATGTACAGTATATAATATATATTTTTTGAAATTTTATATTTTATGTACAGTATATAATATATATTTGGCGCACTTTCATATTTTGTGTACAGTATATAGTATATATTTGGTGACTTGACATTTTATATACAGTATATAATATATACTTGTTGAAATTTGATATCTTATGTACAGTATATAATATATATTTTTTGAAATTTTATATTTTATGTACAGTATATAATATATATTTCGTGTAATTTCATATTTTATGTACAGTATATAGTATATATTTGGTGACATTTGATATTTTATGTACAGTGTATAATATATATTTGGTGAAATTTTATATTTTATGTACAGTATATAATACATATTTGGTGTACTTTCATATTTTATGTACAGTATATAGTGTATATTTGGTGACATTTGATATTTTATATACAATAAATAAGATATGTTTCTTGAAATTTGATATTTTATGTACAGTATATACTATATATTTGGTGAAATTTGACATTATAGGTACAGTATATAATATGTGTTTGGTGAAATTTGATATTTTATATACAGTATATAATATATATTTGGTGAAATTTGATATTTTATGTACCGTATATAAGATATATTTGGTGTACTTTCATATTTTATGTACAGTATATAGTATATATTTGGTGACATTTGATATTTTATGTACAGTATATAATATATATTTGTTGAAATTTGATATTTTATTTATAGTATATAATATATATTTGGTGAAATTTCATATTTTATATACCGTATATAATATATATTTGGTGTACTTTCATATTTTATGTACAGTATATAGTATATATTTGGTGACATTTGATATTTTATGTACAGTATATAATATATATTTTTTGAAATTTTATATTTTATGTACAGTATATAATATTTATTTGGTGTACTTTCATATTTTGTGTACAGTATATAGTATATATTTGGTGACTTTTGACATTTTATATACAGTATATAATATATATTTGTTGAAATTTGATATCTTATGTACAGTATATAATATATATTTTTTGAAATTTTATATTTTATGTACAGTATATAATATATATTTGGTGTACTTTCATATTTTATGAACAGTATATAGTATATATTTGGTGACATTTGATATTTTATGTACAGTGTATAATATATATTTGGTGAAATTTTATATTTTATGTACAGTATATAATACATATTTGATGTACTTTCATATTTTATGTACAGTATATAGTATATATTTGGTGACATTTGATATTTTATATACAATATATAATATATATTTGTTGAAATTTGATATTTTATGTACAGTATATAATATATATTTGGTGAAATTTTATATTTTATGTACAGTATATAAGATATATTTGGTGTACTTTCATATTTTATGTACAGTATATAGTATATATTTGGTGACATTTGATATTTTATGTACAATAAATAAGATATGTTTCCTGAAATTTGATATTTTATGTACAGTATATACTATATATTTGGTGAAATTTTATATTTTATGTACAGTATATAAGATATATTTGGTGTACTTTCATATTTTATGTACAGTATATAGTATATATTGGTGACATTTGATATTTTATGTACAGTACGTAATATATATTTGTTGAAATTTGATATTTTATTTATAGTATATAATATATATTTGGTGAAATTTCATATTTTATATACCGTATATAATATATATTTGGTGTACTTTCACATTTTATGTACAGTATATAGTATATATTTGGTGACATTTGATATTTTATGTACAGTATATAATATATATTTTTTGAAATTTTATATTTTATGTACAGTATATAATATATATTTGGTGTACTTTCATATTTTGTGTACAGTATATAGTATATATTTGGTGACTTGACATTTTATATACAGTATATAATATATACTTGTTGAAATTTGATATCTTATGTACAGTATATAATATATATTTTTTGAAATTTTATATTTTATGTACAGTATATAATATATATTTCGTGTACTTTCATATTTTATGTACAGTATATAGTATATATTTGGTGACATTTGATATTTTATGTACAGTGTATAATATATATTTGGTGAAATTTTATATTTTATGTACAGTATATAATATACATTTGGTGTACTTTCATATTTTATGTACAGTATATAGTGTATATTTGGTGACATTTGATATTTTATATACAATAAATAAGATATGTTTCTTGAAATTTGATATTTTAAGTACAGTATATACTACATATTTGGTGAAATTTGACATTATAGGTATAGTATATAATATATGTTTGGTGAAATTTGATATTTTATATACAGTATATAATATATATTTAGTGAAATTTGATATTTTATGTACAGTATATAATATATATTTTTTGAAATTTTGTATTTTATGTACAGTATATAATATATATTTGGTGGACTTTCATATTTTATCTACAGTATATAGTATATATTTGGTGACCTCTGATATTTTATGTACAGTGTATAATATATATTTGGTGAAATTTTATATTTTATGTACAGTATATAATACATATTTGGTGTACTTTCATATTTTATGTACAGTATATAGTATATATTTGGTGACATTTGATATTTTATATACAATATATAATATATATTTGTTGAAATTTGATATTTTATGTACAGTATATAATATATATTTGGTGAAATTTTATATTTTATGTACAGTATATAAGATATATTTGGTGTACTTTCATATTTTATGTACAGTATATAGTATATATTTGGTGACATTTGATATTTTATGTACAATAAATAAGATATGTTTCCTGAAATTTGATATTTTATGTACAGTATATACTATGTATTTGGTGAAATTTTATATTTTATGTACAGTATATAAGATATATTTGGTGTACTTTCATATTTTATGTACAGTATATAGTATATATTTGGTGACATTTGATATTTTATGTACAGTTTATAATATATATTTGTTGAAATTTGATATTTTATTTATAGTATATAATATATATTTGGTGAAATTTCATATTTTATATACCGTATATAATATATATTTGGTGTGCTTTCATATTTTATGTACAGTATATAGTATATATTTGGTGACATTTGGTATTTTATGTACAGTATATAATATATATTTTTTGAAATTTTACATTTTATGTACAGTATATAATATATATTTGGTGTAATTTCATATTTTGTGTACAGTATATAGTATATATTTGGTGACTTTTGACATTTTATATACAGTATATAATATATATTTGTTGAAATTTGATATCTTATGTACAGTATATAATATATATTTTTTGAAATTTTATATTTTATGTACAGTATATAATATATATTTGGTGTACTTTCATATTTTATGAACAGTATATAGTATATATTTGGTGACATTTGATATTTTATGTACAGTGTATAATATATATTTGGTGAAATTTTATATTTTATGTACAGTATATAATACATATTTGGTGTAATTTCATATTTTATGTACAGTATATAGTATATATTTGGTGACATTTGATATTTCATATACAATATATAATATATATTTGTTGAAATTTGATATTTTATGTACAGTATACAATATATATTTGGTGAAATTTTATATTTTATGTACAGCATATAAGATATATTTGCTGTACTTTCATATTTTATGTACAGTATATAGTATATATTTGGTGACATTTGATATTTTATGTACAATAAATAAGATATGTTTCCTGAAATTTGATATTTTATGTACAGTATATACTATATATTTGGTGAAATTTTATATTTTATGTACAGTATATAAGATATATTTGGTGTACTTTCATATTTTATGTACAGTATATAGTATATATTTGGTGACATTTGATATTTTATGTACAGTATATAATATATATTTGTTGAAATTTGATATTTTATTTATAGTATATAATATATATTTGGTGAAATTTCATATTTTATATACCGTATATAATATATATTTGGTGTTCTTTCATATTTTATGTACAGTATATAGTATATATTTGGTGTCATTTGATATTTTATGTACAGTATATAATATATATTTTTTGAAATTTTATATTTTATGTACAGTATATAATATATATTTGGTGTACTTTCATATTTTGTGTACAGTATATAGTATATATTTGGTGACTTGACATTTTATATACAGTATATAATATATACTTGTTGAAATTTGATATCTTATGTACAGTATATAATATATATTTTTTGAAATTTTATATTTTATGTACAGTATATAATATATATTAGGTGTACTTTCATATTTTATGTACAGTATATAGTATATATTTGGTGACATTTGATATTTTATGTACAGTGTATAATATATATTTGGTGAAATTTTATATTTTATGTACAGTATATAATATATATTTGGTGTACTTTCATATTTTATGTACAGTATATAGTGTATATTTGGTGACATTTGATATTTTATATACAATAAATAAGATATGTTTCTTGAAATTTGATATATTATGTACAGTATATATTATATATTTGGTGAAATTTGACATTATAGGTACAGTATATAATATATGTTTGGTGAAATTTGATATTTTATATACAGTATATAATATATATTTGGTGAAATTTGATATTTTATGTACAGTATATAATATATATTTTTTGAAATTTTATATTTTATGTACAGTATATAATATATATTTGGTGGACTTTCATATTTTATGTACAGTATATAGTATATATTTGGTGACCTTTGATATTTTATGTACAGTGTATAATATATATTTGGTGAAATTTTATATTTTATGTACAGTATATAATACATATTTGGTGTACTTTCATATTTTATGTACAGTATATAGTATATATTTGGTGACATTTGATATTTTATATACAATATATAATATATATTTGTTGAAATTTGATATTTTATGTACAGTATATAATATATATTTGGTGAAATTTTATATTTTATGTACAGTATATAAGATATATTTGGTGTACTTTCATATTTTATGTACAGTATATAGTATATATTTGGTGACATTTGTTATTTTATGTACAATAAATAAGATATGTTTCCTGAAATTTGATATTTTATGTACAGTATATACTATATATTTGGTGAAATTTTATATTTTATGTACAGTATATAAGATATTTTTGGTGTACTTTCATATTTTATGTACAGTATATAGTATATATTTGGTGACATTTGATATTTTATGTACAGTATATAATATAAATTTGTTGAAATTTGATATTTTATTTATAGTATATAATATATATTTGGTGAAATTTCATATTTTATATACCATATATAATATATATTTGGAGTACTGTCATATTTTATGTACAGTATATAGTATATATTTGTTGACATTTGATATTTTATGTACAGTATATAATATATATTTTTTGAAATTTTATAATTTATGTACAGTATATAATATATATTTGGTGTACTTTCATATTTTGTGTACAGTATATAGTATATATTTGGTGACTTGACATTTTATATACAGTATATAATATATACTTGTTGAAATTTGATATCTTATGTACAGTATATAATATATATTTTTTGAAATTTTATATTTTATGTACAGTATATAATATATATTTGGTGGACTTTCATATTTTATGTACAGTATATAGTATATATTTGGTGACCTTTGATATTTTATGTACAGTGTATAATATATATTTGGTGAAATTTTATATTTTATGTACAGTATATAATATATATTTGGTGTACTTTCATATTTTATGTACAGTATATAGTGTATATTTGGTGACATTTGATATTTTATATACAATAAATAAGATATGTTTCTTGAAATTTGATATTTTATGTACAGTATATACTATATATTTGGTGAAATTTGACATTATAGGTACAGTATATAATATATGTTTGGTGAAATTTGATATTTTATATACAGTATATAATATATATTTGGTGAAATTTGATATTTTATGTACAGTATATAATATATATTTTTTGAAATTTTATATTTTATGTACAGTATATAATATATATTTGGTGGACTTTCATATTTTATGTACAGTATATAGTATATATTTGGTGACCTTCGATATTTTATGTACAGTGTATAATATATATTTGGTGAAATTTTATAATTTATGTACAGTATATAATACATATTTGGTGTACTTTCATATTTTATGTACAGTATATAGTATATATTTGGTGACATTTGATATTTTATATACAATATATAATATATATTTCTTGTAATTTGATATTTTATGTACAGTATATAATATATATTTGGTGAAATTTTATATTTTATGTACAGTATATAAGATATATTTGATGTACTTTCATATTTTATGTACAGTATATAGTATATATTTGGTGACATTTGATATTTTATGTACAGTAAACAAGATATGTTTCCTGAAATTTGATATTTTATGTACAGTATATACTATGTATTTGGTGAAATTTTATATTTTATGTACAGTATATAAGATATATTTGGTGTACTTTCATATTTTATGTACAGTATATAGTATATATTTGGTGACATTTGATATTTTATGTACAGTATATAATATATATTTGTTGAAGTTTGATATTTTATTTATAGTATATAATATATATTTGGTGAAATTTCATATTTTATATACCGTATATAATATATATTTGGTGTACTTTCATATTTTATGTACAGTATATAGTATATATTTGGTGACATTTGATATTTTATGTACAGTATATAATATATACTTGTTGAAATTTGATATCTTATGTACAGTATATAATATATATTTTTTGAAATTTTATATTGTATGTACAGTATATAATATATATTTGGTGTACTTTCATATTTTGTGTACAGTATATAGTATATATTTGGTGACTTGACATTTTATATACAGTATATAATATATACTTGTTGAAATTTGATATCTTATGTACAGTATATAATATATATTTTTTGAAATTTTATATTTTATGTACAGTATATAATATATATTTGGTGGACTTTCATATTTTATGTACAGTATATAGTATATATTTGGTGACATTTGATATTTTATGTACAGTGTATAATATATATTTGGTGAAATTTTATATTTTATGTACAGTATATAATATATATTTGGTGTACTTTCATATTTTATGTACAGTATATAGTGTATATTTGGTGACATTTGATATTTTATATACAATAAATAAGATATGTTTCTCGAAATTTGATATTTTATGTACAGTATATACTATATATTTGGTGAAATTTGACATTATAGGTACAGTATATAATATATGTTTGGTGAAATTTGATATTTTATATACAGTATATAATATATATTTGGTGAAATTTGATATTTTATGTACAGTATATAATATATATTTTTTGAAATTTTATATTTTATGTACAGTATATAATATATATTTGGTGGACTTTCATATTTTATGTACAGTATATAGTATATATTTGGTGACCATTGATATTTTATGTACAGTGTATAATATATATTTGGTGAAATTTTATATTTTATGTACAGTATATAATACATATTTGGTGTACTTTCATATTTTATGTACAGTATATAGTATATATTTGGTGACATTTGATATTTTATATACAATATATAATATATATTTGGTGTACTTTCATATTTTGTGTACAGTATATAGTAGATATTTGGTGACTTGACATTTTATATACAGTATATAATATATACTTGTTGAAATTTGATATCTTATGTACAGTATATAATATATATTTTTTGAAATTTTATATTTTATGTACAGTATATAATATATATTTCGTGTACTTTCATATTTTATGTACAGTATATAGTATATATTTGGTGACATTTGATATTTTATGTACAGTGTATAATATATATTTGGTGAAATTTTATATTTTATGTACAGTATATAATATATATTTGGTGTACTTTCATATTTTATGTACAGTATATAGTGTATATTTGGTGACATTTCATATTTTATATACAATAAATAAGATATGTTTCTTGAAATTTGATATTTTATGTACAGTATATACTATATATTTGGTGAAATTTGACATTATAGGTACAGTATATAATATATGTTTGGTGAAATTTGATATTTTATATACAGTATATAATATATATTTGGTGAAATTTGATATTTTATGTACAGTATATAATATATATTTTTTGAAATTTTATATTTTATGTACAGTATATAATATATATTTGGTGGACTTTCATATTTTATGTACAGTATATAGTATATATTTGGTGACCTTTGATATTTTATGTACAGTGTATAATATATATTTGGTGAAATTTTATATTTTATGTACAGTATATAATACATATTTGGTGTACTTTAATGTTTTATGTACAGTATATAGTATATATTTGGTGACATTTGATATTTTATATACAATATATAATATATATTTGTTGAAATTTGATATTTTATGTACAGTATATAATATATATTTGGTGAAATTTTATATTTTATGTACAGCATATAAGATATATTTGGTGTACTTTCATATTTTATGTACAGTATATAGTATATATTTGGTGACATTTGATATTTTATGTGCAATAAATGAGATATGTTTCCTGAAATTTGATATTTTATGTACAGTATATACTATATATTTGGTGAAATTTTATATTTTATGTACAGTATATAAGATATATTTGGTGTACTTTCATATTTTATGTACAGTATATAGTATATATTTGGTGACATTTGATATTTTATGTACAGTACATAATATATATTTGTTGAAATTTGATATTTTATTTATAGTATATAATATATATTTGGTGAAATTTCATATTTTATATACCGTATATAATATATATTTGGTGTACTTTCATATTTTATGTACAGTATATAGTATATATTTGGTGACATTTGATATTTTATGTACAGTATATAATATATATTTTTTGAAATTTTATATTTTATGTACAGTATATAATATATATTTGGTGCACTTTCATATTTTGTGTACAGTATATAGTATATATTTGGTGACTTGACATTTTATATACAGTATATAATATATACTTGTTGAAATTTGATATCTTATGTACAGTATATAATATATATTTTTTGAAATTTTATATTTTATGTACAGTATATAATATATATTTCGTGTACTTTCATATTTTATGTACAGTATATAGTATATATTTGGTGACATTTGATATTTTATGTACAGTGTATAATATATATTTGGTGAAATTTTATATTTTATGTACAGTATATAATATATATTTGGTGTACTTTCATATTTTCTGTACAGTATATAGTGTATATTTGGTGACATTTGATATTTTATATACAATAAATAAGATATGTTTCTTGAAATTTGATATTTTATGTACAGTATATACTATATATTTGGTGAAATTTGACATTATAGGTACAGTATATAATATGTGTTTGGTGAAATTTGATATTTTATATACAGTATATAATATATATTTGGTGAAATTTGATATTTTATGTACAGTATATAAGATATATTTGGTGTACTTTAATATTTTATGTACAGTATATAGTATATATTTGGTGACATTTGATATTTTATGTACAGTATATAATATATATTTGTTGAAATTTGATATTTCATTTATAGTATATAATATATATTTGGTGAAATTTCATATTTTATATACCGTATATAATATATATTTGGTGTACTTTCATATTTTATGTACAGTATATAGTATATATTTGGTGACATTTGATATTTTATGTACAGTATATAATATATATTTTTTGAAATTTTATATTTTATGTACAGTATATAATATTTATTTGGTGTACTTTCATATTTTGTGTACAGTATATAGTATATATTTGGTGACTTTTGTCATTTTATATACAGTATATAATATATATTTGTTGAAATTTGATATCTTATGTACAGTATATAATATATATTTTTTGAAATTTTATATTTTATGTACAGTATATAATATATATTTGGTGTACTTTCATATTTTATGAACAGTATATAGTATATATTTGGTGACATTTGATATTTTATGTACAGTGTATAATATATATTTGGTGAAATTTTATATTTTATGTACAGTATATAATACATATTTGATGTACTTTCATATTTTATGTACAGTATATAGTATATATTTGGTGACATTTGATATTTTATATACAATATATAATATATATTTGTTGAAATTTGATATTTTATGTACAGTATATAATATATATTTGGTGAAATTTTATATTTTATGTACAGTATATAATATATATTTGGTGTACTTTCATATTTTATGTACAGTATATAGTATATATTTGGTGACATTTGATATTTTATGTACAATAAATAAGATATGTTTCCTGAAATTTGATATTTTATGTACAGTATATACTATATATTTGGTGAAATTTTATATTTTATGTACAGTATATAAGATATATTTGGTGTACTTTCATATTTTATGTACAGTATATAGTATATATTTGGTGACATTTGATATTTTATGTACAGTACATAATATATATTTGTTGAAATTTGATATTTTATTTATAGTATATAATATATATTTGGTGAAATTTCATATTTTATATACCGTAGATAATATATATTTGGTGTACTTTCACATTTTATGTACAGTATATAGTATATATTTGGTGACATTTGATATTTTATGTACAGTATATAATATATATTTTTTGAAATTTTATATTTTATGTACAGTATATAATATATATTTGGTGTACTTTCATATTTTGTGTACAGTATATAGTATATATTTGGTGACTTGACATTTTATATACAGTATATAATATATACTTGTTCAAATTTGATATCTTATGTACAGTATATAATATATATTTTTTGAAATTTTATATTTTATGTACAGTATATAATATATATTTCGTGTACTTTCATATTTTATGTACAGTATATAGTATATATTTGGTGACATTTGATATTTTATGTACAGTGTATAATATATATTTGGTGAAATTTTATATTTTATGTACAGTATATAATATACATTTGGTGTACTTTCATATTTTATGTACAGTATATAGTGTATATTTGGTGACATTTGATATTTTATATACAATAAATAAGATATGTTTCTTGAAATTTGATATTTTAAGTACAGTATATACTACATATTTGGTGAAATTTGACATTATAGGTATAGTATATAATATATGTTTGGTGAAATTTGATATTTTATATACAGTATATAATATATATTTGGTGAAATTTGATATTTTATGTACAGTATATAATATATATTTTTTGAAATTTTGTATTTTATGTACAGTATATAATATATATTTGGTGGACTTTCATATTTTATCTACAGTATATAGTATATATTTGGTGACCTTTGATATTTTATGTACAGTGTATAATATATATTTGGTGAAATTTTATATTTTATGTACAGTATTTAATAAATATTTGGTGTACTTTCATATTTTATGTACAGTATATAGTATATATTTGGTGACATTTGATATTTTATATACAATATATAATATATATTTGTTGAAATTTGATATTTTATGTACAGTATATAATATATATTTGGTGAAATTTTATATTTTATGTACAGTATATAAGATATATTTGGTGTACTTTCATATTTTATGTACAGTATATAGTATATATTTGGTGACATTTGATATTTTATGTACAATAAATAAGATATGTTTCCTGAAATTTGATATTTTATGTACAGTATATACTATGTATTTGGTGAAATTTTATATTTTATGTACAGTATATAAGATATATTTGGTGTACTTTCATATTTTATGTACAGTATATAGTATATATTTGGTGACATTTGATATTTTATGTACAGTTTATAATATATATTTGTTGAAATTTGATATTTTATTTATAGTATATAATATATATTTGGTGAAATTTCATATTTTATATACCGTATATAATATATATTTGGTGTACTTTCATATTTTATGTACAGTATATAGTATATATTTGGTGACATTTGATATTTTATGTACAGTATATAATATATATTTTTGAAATTTTATATTTTATGTACAGTATATAATATATATTTGGTGTAATTTCATATTTTGTGTACAGTATATAGTATATATTTGGTGACTTTTGACATTTTATATACAGTATATAATATATATTTGTTGAAATTTGATATCTTATGTACAGTATATAATATATATTTTTTGAAATTTTATATTTTATGTACAGTATATAATATATATTTGGTGTACTTTCATATTTTATGAACAGTATATAGTATATATTTGGTGACATTTGATATTTTATGTACAGTGTATAATATATATTTGGTGAAATTTTATATTTTATGTACAGTATATAATACATATTTGGTGTAATTTCATATTTTATGTACAGTATATAGTATATATTTGGTGACATTTGATATTTCATATACAATATATAATATATATTTGTTGAAATTTGATATTTTATGTACAGTATACAATATATATTTGGTGAAATTTTATATTTTATGTACAGCATATAAGATATATTTGGTGTACTTTCATATTTTATGTACAGTATATAGTATATATTTGGTGACATTTGATATTTTATGTACAATAAATAAGATATGTTTCCTGAAATTTGATATTTTATGTACAGTATATACTATATATTTGGTGAAATTTTATATTTTATGTACAGTATATAAGATATATTTGGTGTACTTTCATATTTTATGTACAGTATATAGTATATATTTGGTGACATTTGATATTTTATGTACAGTATATAATATATATTTGTTGAAATTTGATATTTTATTTATAGTATATAATATATATTTGGTGAAATTTCATATTTTATATACCGTATATAATATATATTTGGTGTTCTTTCATATTTTATGTACAGTATATAGTATATATTTGGTGTCATTTGATATTTTATGTACAGTATATAATATATATTTTTTGAAATTTTATATTTTATGTACAGTATATAATATATATTTGGTGTACTTTCATATTTTGTGTACAGTATATAGTATATATTTGGTGACTTGACATTTTATATACAGTATATAATATATACTTGTTGAAATTTGATATCTTATGTACAGTATATAATATATATTTTTTGAAATTTTATATTTTATGTACAGTATATAAGATATATTTGGTGTACTTTCATATTTTATGTACAGTATATAGTATATATTTGGTGACATTTGATATTTTATGTACAGTGTATAATACATATTTGGTGAAATTTTATATTTTATGTACAGTATATAATATATATTTGGTGTACTTTCATATTTTATGTACAGTATATAGTGTATATTTGGTGACATTTGATATTTTATATACAATAAATAAGATATGTTTCTTGAAATTTGATATTTTATGTACAGTATATACTATATATTTGGTGAAATTTGACATTATAGGTACAGTATATAATATATGTTTGGTGAAATTTGATATTTTATATACAGTATATAATATATATTTGGTGAAATTTGATATTTTATGTACAGTATATAATATATATTTTTTGAAATTTTATATTTTATGTACAGTATATAAGATATATTTGGTGGACTTTCATATTTTATGTACAGTATATAGTATATATTTGGTGACCTTTGATATTTTATGTACAGTGTATAATATATATTTGGTGAAATTCTATATTTTATGTACAGTATATAATACATATTTGGTGTACTTTCATATTTTATGTACAGTATATAGTATATATTTGGTGACATTTGATATTTTATATACAATATATAATATATATTTGTGGAAATTTGATATTTTATGTACAGTATATAATATATATTTGGTGAAATTTTATATTTTATGTACAGTATATAAGATATATTTGGTGTACTTTCATATTTTATGTACAGTATATAGTATATATTTGGTGACATTTGATATTTTATGTACAATAAATAAGATATGTTTCCTGAAATTTGATATTTTATGTACAGTATATACTATGTATTTGGTGAAATTTTATATTTTATGTACAGTATATAAGATATATTTGGTGTACTTTCATATTTTATGTACAGTATATAGTATATATTTGGTGACATTTGATATTTTATGTACAGTATATAATATATATTTGTTGAAATTTGATATTTTATTTATAGTATATAATATATATTTGGTGAAATTTCATATTTTATATACCGTATATAATATATATTTGGTGTACTTTCATATTTTATGTACAGTATATAGTATATATTTGCTGACATTTGATATTTTATGTACAGTATATAATATATATTTTTTGAAATTTTATATTTTATGTACAGTATATAATATATATTTGGTGTAATTTCATATTTTGTGTACAGTATATAGTATATATTTGGTGACTTTTGACATTTTATATACAGTATATAAAATATATTTGTTGAAATTTGATATCTTATGTACAGTATATAATATATATTTTTTGAAATTTTATATTTTATGTACAGTATATAATATATATTTGGTGTACTTTCATATTTTATGAACAGTATATAGTATATATTTGGTGACATTTGATATTTTATGTACAGTGTATAATATATATTTGGTGAAATTTTATATTTTATGTACAGTATATAATACATATTTGGTGTAATTTCATATTTTATGTACAGTATATAGTATATATTTGGTGACATTTGATATTTCATATACAATATATAATATATATTTGTTGAAATTTGACATTTTATGTACAGTATATAATATATATTTGGTGAAATTTTATATTTTATGTACAGCATATAAGATATATTTGGTGTACTTTCATATTTTATGTACAGTATATAGTATATATTTGGTGACATTTGATATTTTATGTACAATAAATAAGATATGTTTCCTGAAATTTGATATTTTATGTACAGTATATACTATATATTTGGTGAAATTTTATATTTTATGTACAGTATATAAGATATATTTGGTGTACTTTCATATTTTATGTACAGTATATAGTATATATTTGGTGACATTTGATATTTTATGTACAGTATATAATATATATTTGTTGAAATTTGATATTTTATTTATTGTATATAATATATATTTGGTGAAATTTCATATTTTATATACCGTATATAATATATATTTGGTGTTCTTTCATATTTTATGTACAGTATATAGTATATATTTGGTGACATTTGATATTTTATGTACGGTATATAATATATATTTTTTGAAATTTTATATTTTATGTACAGTATATAATATATATTTGGTGTACTTTCATATTTTGTGTACAGTATATAGTATATATTTGGTGACTTGACATTTTATATACAGTATATAATATATACTTGTTGAAATTTGATATCTTATGTACAGTATATAATATATATTTTTTGAAATTTTATATTTTATGTACAGTATGTAATATATATTTCGTGTACTTTCATATTTTATGTACAGTATATAGTATATATTTGGTGACATTTGATATTTTATGTACAGTGTATAATATATATTTGGTGAAATTTTATATTTTATGTACAGTATATAATATATATTTGGTGTACTTTCATATTTTATGTACAGTATATAGTGTATATTTGGTGACATTTGATATTTTATATACAATAAATAAGATATGTTTCTTGAAATTTGATATTTTATGTACAGTATATACTATATATTTGGTGAAATTTGACATTATAGGTACAGTATATAATATATGTTTGGTGAAATTTGGTATTTTATATACAGTATATAATATATATTTGGTGAAATTTGATATTTTATGTACAGTATATAATATATATTTTTTGAAATTTTATATATTATGTACAGTATATAATATATATTTGGTGGACTTTCATATTTTATGTACAGTATATAGTATATATTTTGTGACCTTTGATATTTTATGTACAGTGTATAATATATATTTGGTGAAATTTTATATTTTATGTACAGTATATAATACATATTTGGTGTACTTTCATATTTTATGTACAGTATATAGTATATATTTGGTGACATTTTATATTTTATATACAATATATAATATATATTTCTTGTAATTTGATATTTTATGTACAGTATATAATATATATTTGGTGAAATTTTATATTTTATGTACAGTATATAAGATATATTTGGTGTACTTTCATATTTTATGTACAGTATATAGTATATATTTGGTGACATTTGATATTTTATGTACAGTAAATAAGATATGTTTCGTGAAATTTGATATTTTATGTACAGTATATACTATATATTTGGTGAAATTTTATATTTTATGTACAGTATATAAGATATATTTGGTGTACTTTCATATTTTATGTACAGTATATAGTATATATTTGGTGACATTTGATATTTTATGTACAATAAATAAGATATGTTTCCTGAAATTTGATATTTTATGTACAGTATATACTATGTATTTGGTGAAATTTTATATTTTATGTACAGTATATAAGATATATTTGGTGTAATTTCATATTTTATGTACAGTATATAGTATATATTTGGTGACATTTGATATTTTATGTACAGTGTATAATATATATTTGGTGAAATTTTATATTTTATGTGCAGTATATAATACATATTTGGTGTAATTTCATATTTTATGTACAGTATATAGTATATATTTGGTGACATTTCATATTTTATATACAGTATATAATATATATTTTTTGAAATTTTATATTTTATGTACAGTATATAATATATATTTGGTGTACTTTCATATTTTATGTACAGTATATAGTATATATTTGATGACATTTGATATTTTATGTACAGTGTATAATATATATTTGGTGAAATTTTATATTTTATGTACAGTATATGATATATATTTGGTGTACTTTCATATTTTATGTACAGTATATAGTATATATTTGGTGACATTTGATATTTTATGTTCAGTGTATAATATATATTTGGTGAAATTTTATATTTTATGTACACTATATAATATATATTTGGTGTACTTTCACATTTAATGTACAGTATATAGTGTATATTTGGCGACATTTGATATTTGATATACAGTACATAATATATATTTGTTGAAATTTGATATTTTTTGTACAGTATGTAATATATATTTTTTGAAATTTTATATTTTATGTACAGTATATAATATATATTTGGTGTACTTTCATATTTTGTGTACAGTATATAGTATATATTTGGTGACTTTTGACATTTTATATACAGTATATAATATATATTTGTTGAAATTTGATATCTTATGTACAGTATATAATATATATTTTTGAAATTTTATATTTTATGTACAGTATATAATATATATTTGGTGTACTTTCATATTTTATGTACAGTACATAGTATATATTTGGTGACATTTGATATTTTATGTACAGTGTATAATATATATTTGGTGAAATTTTATATTTTATGTACAGTATATAATATGCATTTGGTGTACTTTCATATTTTATTTACAGTATATAGTGTATATTTGGTGACATTTGATATTTTATATACAATAAATAAGATATGTTTCTTGAAATTTTATATTTTATGTACAGTATATACTGTATATTTAGTGAAATTTGACATTATAGGTACAGTATATAATATATGTTTGGTTAAATTTGATATTTTATATACATTATATAATATATATTTGGTGAAATTTGATATTTTATGTACAGTATATAATATATATTTTTTGAAATTTTATATTTTATGTACAGTATATAATATATATTTGGTGGACTTTCATATTTTATGTACAGTATATAGTATATATTTGGTGACCTTTGATATTTTATGTACAGTGAATAATATATATTTGGTGAAATTTTATATTTTATGTACAGTATATAATATATATTTGGTGTAATTTCATATTTTATGTACAGTATATAGTATATATTTGGTGACATTTGATATTTTATATACAATATATAATATACATTTGTTGAAATTTGATATTTTATGTACAGTATATAATATATATTTGGTGAAATTTTATATTTTATGTACAGTATATAAGATATATTTGGTGTAATTTCATATTTTATGTACAGTATATAGTATATATTTGGTGACATTTGATATTTTATATACAATAAATAAGATATGTTTCTTGAAATTTGATATTTTATGTACAGTATATACTATATATTTGGTGAAATTTTATATTTTATGTACAGTATATAAGATATATTTGGTGTACTTTCATATTTTATGTACAGTATATAGTATATATTTGGTGACATTTGATATTTTATGTACAGTATATAATATATATTTGTTGAAATTTGATATTTTATGTATAGTGTATAATATATATTTGGTGAAATTTCATATTTTATATACCGTATATAATATATATTTGGTGTACTTTCATATTTTATGTACAGTATATAGTATATATTTGGTGACATTTGATATTTTATGTACAGTATATAATATATATTTGGTGAAATTTTATATTTTATGTACAGTATATAATATATATTTGGTGTACTTTCATATTTTGTGTACAGTATATAGTGTATATTTGGTGACATTTGATATTTTATATACAATAAATAGGATATGTTTCTTGAAATTTGATATTTTATGTACAGTATATACTATATATTTGGTGAAATTTGACATTATAGGTACAGTATAAAATATATGTTTGGTGAAATTAGATATTTTATATACAGTATATAATATATATTTGGTGAAATTTGATATTTTATGTACAGTATATAATATATATTTTTTGAAATTTTATATTTTATGTACAGTATATAATATATATTTGGTGGACTTTCATATTTTATGTACAGTATATAGTATATATTTGGTGACATTTGATATTTTATATACAGTATATAATATATATTTGTTAAAATTTGATATTTTATGTACAGTATATTATATATATTTTTTGAAATTTTATATTTTATGTACAGTATATAATATATATTTGGTGTACTTTCATATTTTATGTACGGTACATAGTATATATTTGGTGACCTTTGATATTTTATGTACAGTGTATAATATATATTTGGTGCAATTTTATATTTTATGTACAGTATATAATATATATTTGGTGTACTTTCATATTTTATGTACAGTATATAGTATATATTTGGTGACATTTGATATTTTATATACAATAAAAGATATTCTTGAAATTTGATATTTTATGTACAGTATATACTATATGTTTGGTGAAATTTGATATTATAGGTACAGTATATAATATATATTAGGTGAAATTTGATATTTTATATACAGTATATAATATATATTTGGTGAAATTTGATATTTTATGTACAGTATATAATATATATTTTTTGAAATTTTATATTTTATGTACAGTATATAATATATATTTGGTGTACTTTCATATTTTATGTACAGTATATAGTATATATTTGGTGACATTTGATATTTTATGTACAGTGTATAATATATATTTGGTGAAATTTCATATTTTATGTACAGTATATAATATATATTTGGTGTACTTTCATATTTAATGTACAGTATATAGTATATATTTGGTGACATTTGATATTTTATATACAATATATAATATATATTTGTGGAAATTTGATATTTTATGTACAGTATATAATATATATTTGGTGAAATTTTATATTTTATGTACAGTATATAAGATATGTTTGGTGTACTTTCATATTTTATGTACAGTATATAGTATATATTTGGTGACATTTGATATATATTTTATATACCGTATATAATATATATTTGGTGTACTTTCATATTTTATGTACAGTATATAGTGTATATTTGGTGACATTTGATATTTTATATACAATAAATAACATATGTTTCTTGAAATTTGATATTTTATGTACAGTATATACTATATATTTGGTGAAATTTGACATTATAGGTACAGTATAAAATATATGTTTGGTGAAATTAGATATTTTATATACAGTATATAATATATATTTGGTGAAATTTGATATTTTATGTACAGTATATAATATATATTTTTTGAAATTTTATATTTTATGTAGAGTATATAATATATATTTGGTGGACTTTCATATTTTATGTACAGTATATAGTATATATTTGGTGACATTTGATATTTTATATACAGTATATAATATATATTTGTTAAAATTTGATATTTTATGTACAGTATATTATATATATTTTTTGAAATTTTATATTTTATGTACAGTATATAATATATATTTGGTGTACTTTCATATTTTATGTACGGTACATAGTATATATTTGGTGACCTTTGATATTTTATGTACAGTGTATAATATATATTTGGTGCAATTTTATATTTTATGTACAGTATATAATATATATTTGGTGTACTTTCATATTTTATGTACAGTATATAGTATATATTTGGTGACATTTGATATTTTATATACAATAAAAGATATTCTTGAAATTTGATATTTTATGTACAGTATATACTATATGTTTGGTGAAATTTGATATTATAGGTACAGTATATAATATATATTAGGTGAAATTTGATATTTTATATACAGTATATAATATATATTTGGTGAAATTTGATATTTTATGTACAGTATATAATATATATTTTTTGAAATTTTATATTTTATGTACAGTATATAATATATATTTGGTGTACTTTCATATTTTATGTACAGTATATAGTATATATTTGGTGACATTTGATATTTTATGTACAGTGTATAATATATATTTGGTGAAATTTCATATTTTATGTACAGTATATAATATATATTTGGTGTACTTTCATATTTAATGTACAGTATATAGTATATATTTGGTGACATTTGATATTTTATATACAATATATAATATATATTTGTGGAAATTTGATATTTTATGTACAGTATATAATATATATTTGGTGAAATTTTATATTTTATGTACAGTATATAAGATATGTTTGGTGTACTTTCATATTTTATGTACAGTATATAGTATATATTTGGTGACATTTGATATATATTTTATATACCGTATATAATATATATTTGGTGTACTTTCATATTTTATGTACAGTATATAGTGTATATTTGGTGACATTTGATATTTTATATACAATAAATAACATATGTTTCTTGAAATTTGATATTTTATGTACAGTATATACTATATATTTGGTGAAATTTGACATTATAGGTACAGTATATAATATATGTTTGGTGAAATTTGATATTTTATATACAGTATATAATATATATTTGGTGAAATTTGATATTTTATGTACAGTATATAATATATATTTTTTGAAATTTTATATTTTATGTACAGTATATAATATATATTTGGTGGACTTTCATATTTTATGTACAGTATATAGTATATATTTGGTGACCTTTGATATTTTATGTACTGTGAATAATATATATTTGGTGTAATTTTATATTTTATGTACAGTATATAATACATATTTGGTGTACTTTCATATTTTATGTACAGTATATAGTATATATTTGGTGACATTTGATATTTTATATACAATATATAATATACATTTGTTGAAATTTGATATTTTATGTACAGTATATAATATATATTTGGTGAAATTTTATATTTTATGTACAGTATATAAGATATATTTGGTGTAATTTCATATTTTATGTACAGTATATAGTATATATTTGGTGACATTTGATATTTTATATACAATAAATAAGATATGTTTCTTGAAATTTGATATTTTATGTACAGTATATACTATATATTTGGTGAAATTTTATATTTTATGTACAGTATATAAGATATATTTGGTGTACTTTCATATTTTATGTACAGTATATAGTATATATTTGGTGACATTTGATATTTTATGTACAGTATATAATATATATTTGTTGAAATTTGATATTTTATGTATAGTATAAAATATATATTTGGTGAAATTTCATATTTTATATACCGTATATAATATATATTTGGTGTACTTTCATATTTTATGTACAGTATATAGTATATATTTGGTGACATTTGATATTTTATGTACAGTATATAATATATATTTGGTGAAATTTTATATTTTATGTACAGTATATAATATATATTTGGTGTACTTTCATATTTTGTGTACAGTATATAGTGTATATTTGGTGACATTTGATATTTTATATACAATAAATAGGATATGTTTCTTGAAATTTGATATTTTATGTACAGTATATACTATATATTTGGTGAAATTTGATATTATAGGTACAGTATAAAATATATGTTTGGTGAAATTAGATATTTTATATACAGTATATAATATATATTTGGTGAAATTTGATATTTTATGTACAGTATATAATATATATTTTTTGAAATTTTATATTTTATGTACAGTAAATAATATATATTTGGTGGACTTTCATATTTTATGTACAGTATATAGTATATATTTGGTGACATTTGATATTTTATATACAGTATATAATATATATTTGTTAAAATTTGATATTTTATGTACAGTATATTATATATATTTTTTGAAATTTTATATTTTATGTACAGTATATAATATATATTTGGTGTACTTTCATATTTTATGTACGGTACATAGTATATATTTGGTGACCTTTGATATTTTATGTACAGTGTATAATATATATTTGGTGCAATTTTATATTTTATGTACAGTATATAATATATATTTGGTGTACTTTCATATTTTATGTACAGTATATAGTATATATTTGGTGACATTTGATATTTTATATACAATAAAAGATATTCTTGAAATTTGATATTTTATGTACAGTATATACTATATGTTTGGTGAAATTTGATATTATAGGTACAGTATAAAATATATATTAGGTGAAATTTGATATTTTATATACAGTATATAATATATATTTGGTGAAATTTGATATTTTATGTACAGTATATAATATATATTTTTTGAAATTTTATATTTTATGTACAGTATATAATATATATTTGGTGTACTTTCATATTTTATGTACAGTATATAGTATATATTTGGTGACATTTGATATTTTATGTACAGTGTATAATATATATTTGGTGAAATTTCATATTTTATGTACAGTATATAATATATATTTGGTGTACTTTCATATTTAATGTACAGTATATAGTATATATTTGGTGACATTTGATATTTTATATACAATATATAATATATATTTGTGGAAATTTGATATTTTATGTACAGTATATAATATATATTTGGTGAAATTTTATATTTTATGTACAGTATATAAGATATGTTTGGTGTACTTTCATATTTTATGTACAGTATATAGTATATATTTGGTGACATTTGATATATATTTTATATACCGTATATAATATATATTTGGTGTACTTTCATATTTTATGTACAGTATATAGTGTATATTTGGTGACATTTGATATTTTATATACAATAAATAACATATGTTTCTTGAAATTTGATATTTTATGTACAGTATATACTATATATTTGGTGAAATTTGACATTATAGGTACAGTATATAATATATGTTTGGTGAAATTTGATATTTTATATACAGTATATAATATATATTTGGTGAAATTTGATATTTTATGTACAGTATATAATATATATTTTTTGAAATTTTATATTTTATGTACAGTATATAATATATATTTGGTGGACTTTCATATTTTATGTACAGTATATAGTATATATTTGGTGACCTTTGATATTTTATGTACCGTGAATAATATATATTTGGTGTAATTTTATATTTTATGTACAGTATATAATACATATTTGGTGTACTTTCATATTTTATGTACAGTATATAGTATATATTTGGTGACATTTGATATTTTATATACAATATATAATATACATTTGTTGAAATTTGATATTTTATGTAGAGTATATAATATATATTTGGTGAAATTTTATATTTTATGTACAGTATATAAGATATATTTGGTGTAATTTCATATTTTATGTACAGTATATAGTATATATTTGGTGACATTTGATATTTTATATACAATAAATAAGATATGTTTCTTGAAATTTGATATTTTATGTACAGTATATACTATATATTTGGTGAAATTTTATATTTTATGTACAGTATATAAGATATATTTGGTGTACTTTCATATTTTATGTACAGTATATAGTATATATTTGGTGACATTTGATATTTTATGTACAGTATATAATATATATTTGTTGAAATTTGATATTTTATGTATAGTATAAAATATATATTTGGTGAAATTTCATATTTTATATACCGTATATAATATATATTTGGTGTACTTTCATATTTTATGTACAGTATATAGTATATATTTGGTGACATTTGATATTTTATGTACAGTATATAATATATATTTGGTGAAATTTTATATTTTATGTACAGTATATAATATATATTTGGTGTACTTTCATATTTTGTGTACAGTATATAGTGTATATTTGGTGACATTTGATATTTTATATACAATAAATAGGATATGTTTCTTGAAATTTGATATTTTATGTACAGTATATACTATATATTTGGTGAAATTTGATATTATAGGTACAGTATAAAATATATGTTTGGTGAAATTAGATATTTTATATACAGTATATAATATATATTTGGTGAAATTTGATATTTTATGTACACTATATAATATATATTTTTTGAAATTTTATATTTTATGTACAGTATATAATATATATTTGGTGGACTTTCATATTTTATGTACAGTATATAGTATATATTTGGTGACATTTGATATTTTATATACAGTATATAATATATATTTGTTAAAATTTGATATTTTATGTACAGTATATTATATATATTTTTTGAAATTTTATATTTTATGTACAGTATATAATATATATTTGGTGTACTTTCATATTTTATGTACGGTACATAGTATATATTTGGTGACCTTTGATATTTTATGTACAGTGTATAATATATATTTGGTGCAATTTTATATTTTATGTACAGTATATAATATATATTTGGTGTACTTTCATATTTTATGTACAGTATATAGTATATATTTGGTGACATTTGATATTTTATATACAATAAAAGATATTCTTGAAATTTGATATTTTATGTACAGTATATACTATATGTTTGGTGAAATTTGATATTATAGGTACAGTATAAAATATATATTAGGTGAAATTTGATATTTTATATACAGTATATAATATATATTTGGTGAAATTTGATATTTTATGTACAGTATATAATATATATTTTTTGAAATTTTATATTTTATGTACAGTATATAATATATATTTGGTGTACTTTCATATTTTATGTAGAGTATATAGTATATATTTGGTGACATTTGATATTTTATGTACAGTGTATAATATATATTTGGTGAAATTTCATATTTTATGTACAGTATATAATATATATTTGGTGTACTTTCATATTTAATGTACAGTATATAGTATATATTTGGTGACATTTGATATTTTATATACAATATATAATATATATTTGTGGAAATTTGATATTTTATGTACAGTATATAATATATATTTGGTGAAATTTTATATTTTATGTACAGTATATAAGATATGTTTGGTGTACTTTCATATTTTATGTACAGTATATAGTATATATTTGGTGACATTTGATATATATTTTATATACCGTATATAATATATATTTGGTGTACTTTCATATTTTATGTACAGTATATAGTGTATATTTGGTGACATTTGATATTTTATATACAATAAATAACATATGTTTCTTGAAATTTGATATTTTATGTACAGTATATACTATATATTTGGTGAAATTTGACATTATAGGTACAGTATATAATATATGTTTGGTGAAATTTGATATTTTATATACAGTATATAATATATATTTGGTGAAATTTGATATTTTATGTACAGTATATAATATATATTTTTTGAAATTTTATATTTTATGTACAGTATATAATATATATTTGGTGGACTTTCATATTTTATGTACAGTATATAGTATATATTTGGTGACCTTTGATATTTTATGTACTGTGAATAATATATATTTGGTGTAATTTTATATTTTATGTACAGTATATAATACATATTTGGTGTACTTTCATATTTTATGTACAGTATATAGTATATATTTGGTGACATTTGATATTTTATATACAATATATAATATACATTTGTTGAAATTTGATATTTTATGTAGAGTATATAATATATATTTGGTGAAATTTTATATTTTATGTACAGTATATAAGATACATTTGGTGTAATTTCATATTTTATGTACAGTATATAGTATATATTTGGTGACATTTGATATTTTATATACAATAAATAAGATATGTTTCTTGAAATTTGATATTTTATGTACAGTATATACTATATATTTGGTGAAATTTTATATTTTATGTACAGTATATAAGATATATTTGGTGTACTTTCATATTTTATGTACAGTATATAGTATATATTTGGTGACATTTGATATTTTATGTACAGTATATAATATATATTTGTTGAAATTTGATATTTTATGTATAGTATAAAATATATATTTGGTGAAATTTCATATTTTATATACCGTATATAATATATATTTGGTGTACTTTCATATTTTATGTACAGTATATAGTATATATTTGGTGACATTTGATATTTTATGTACAGTATATAATATATATTTGGTGAAATTTTATATTTTATGTACAGTATATAATATATATTTGGTGTACTTTCATATTTTGTGTACAGTATATAGTGTATATTTGGTGACATTTGATATTTTATATACAATAAATAGGATATGTTTCTTGAAATTTGATATTTTATGTACAGTATATACTATATATTTGGTGAAATTTGATATTATAGGTACAGTATAAAATATATGTTTGGTGAAATTAGATATTTTATATACAGTATATAATATATATTTGGTGAAATTTGATATTTTATGTACAGTATATAATATATATTTTTTGAAATTTTATATTTTATGTACAGTATATAATATATATTTGGTGGACTTTCATATTTTATGTACAGTATATAGTATATATTTGGTGACATTTGATATTTTATATACAGTATATAATATATATTTGTTAAAATTTGATATTTTATGTACAGTATATTATATATATTTTTTGAAATTTTATATTTTATGTACAGTATATAATATATATTTGGTGTACTTTCATATTTTATGTACGGTACATAGTATATATTTGGTGACCTTTGATATTTTATGTACAGTGTATAATATATATTTGGTGCAATTTTATATTTTATGTACAGTATATAATATATATTTGGTGTACTTTCATATTTTATGTACAGTATATAGTATATATTTGGTG